>NC_090379.1:34838566-35138566 GCF_036365525.1 Heterodontus francisci
TGGGGAGAGAGGAGAGGGGAGGGGGGAGAGGAGAGGGGAGGGGGGAGGGGAGGGGGGAGGGGAGGGGAGGGAGGGGGGAGAGGGGAGGGGTGAGGGGAGAGGGGAGGGGTGAGGGGTTCACACTGGCAGCCCGGGGGGAGGCGGCTGGGGGGTCACACTGGCAGCCCTGGGGGAGGCGGCTGGGGGGTCACACTGGCAGCCCAGGGGGAGGCGGCTGGGGGGGGGGGGTCACACTGGCAGCCGGGGGTGGGGGGGGGGGAGGCGGTTGGAGGTCACACTGGCAGCCAGGGGGGGTCACTCTGGAACCCGGGAGGGATGGGGTCACTGGAAGCACCAAGCGGGTGGGGGGAATCACTCAGCAGCCCCGGGGGTTTCTTCTTCCCTCCTCCCTCACCTGCGTAATGATCAAAGACGGTCGGCACATACTCCTCGGGGAAGGCGTCGTTGGCGTAACTCATGAGCAGGCAGGTCTTCCCCACCGCCCCGTCTCCGACTACCACACACTTCAGCATGTCCCGGTGCTGCCGCTGGGTTGGAGGTGGCGGCGGCGGCCGCCGCTGCTGCTCTTTCCCATCGCCTGGCATGGTCCTTAGCGCCGGCCACTCACCATCGAGTAGCCGCCCGGCACCGCTGTCAGTCTGCTCTCCGTCTGTCGGTCCCCGCCGGCTCTCCAGCCTCAGGAAATGGCTTTCCCGGTAAATCCAAATTAGGAGATGTGCAAAGCAGCAGCTAATACAATGGGAGCTCTGTGTGTGTGTGTGACGGAACTGCGCCAGGATCTTTAGCTAAATCCCAAGAGCGTCTGTTTCCTTAAATTTGTGTGTGTTTTTATATAACGAACTGCAAACGCAGTACTCAACGCAATCTCTCTTTAATTTTTTAATGCCAGAATCTTAACCTTAGAGCGTCCCAAACCTCGATTATGTTCGATGATGTTGGAATGCGGGTTTCATTTCAAGTTGGTTCTGGTCACAGTGTAACCTGATAGTTCATGTGCACAACATGGGGAGGGAGCAAATAATGTCTGCAGTTCGGGAGATTGTAAAGCAATATGCAATTTTGTAATTTAGATCCCCACGAGATTTATGAGCGTGACTTAAATCAAAAGCGATTTAAAAAAAGAGTAGATCTAAAAAGTAAATATTTTTATACGATATGAATTGTAACACGAAAATCTATGACAACCTTGTGATAGTAGTTTTGGTAACTAGTTAGATGTTAATTAAATGGTTTATGTAGAGCGGTATAACGACCACAACGGAATCCAGATATCTTTGTTGGTTTTATGGCCTCCGAACACCAAACTATTGTTACGAAAAATCTGAATTATGAGCGTCTTTGTTAATGATTTGTACATAGTGCAAAAGAACAATTTTATACATTGTATACTGAAATTTACAGCGTTGCGTTACACATTTCGATACACTTGTATACTTTAGTACTCTTGAAGGGGGCCTATATTGCACATTAAGCAGAAAGAAACTTCTTATTTGTCTTCTGTATCAAAAACATTTTTTGCAATCTCTTAAGCCAAGACTCAGTGGTGTAAAATGCTTTGAAAGTTAGTCTTTCTAAAACAGAGTGCAATCTAAAACTGGAGTTGTAACATACACCAAAGCAGCGTTGTTAGTTTCCGTTTTGGATTTTTTTTAGGGAGTAATAACGGTGAATTGCCTGCGAGTCACATATGAAGATATATCTTTACTTATGAATTCTTTCTTTCTTTTGGGCCTCCTTATCTCGAGAGACAATGGATACGCGCCTGGAGGTGGTCAGTGGTATGAATAAATCAATAAAAATGAATTCTTTGTTTGCCTGACTTCTAAGGATTTGTTGTCACCTCTCATACATGTTTCTGCAGAAATCATACGTAGATTATTAGATTTGGTGTTGTTATTGTATATTCTTTTCGTACACAAAACTCCACTGTAATCCCATTGAAAATGGTCAGTGTCTGTTTTCCGGACTGCTGTTTCCTGTGATACTGTATTCAATGGCAGTGGAACTTTCTCTGATGTGTAAATATTTATCTTAAGAATAGAACTGACAGACACAAAATGCAGAATCCTTAAAGGATGATCCCTTCCTCCTGTAGATAATTAATTCCACACCCCCACCTTTGCTGGCTAAAATCAAAACTAGCAAAGGAAACAGGAAGTTGAACAATATCTTATTTTAACCTTGAGAAGTGTGTTAAAATCAAATATTTCAATTGGTTATGTGGAACCAAATATGTTGTTTGATTCGAAATCCTAGAAACAGATTTAGGTGCAAACTGGGTTGGTTTGGCCATGTTTCAACTATTTTTCTCAAGGGAATATGTGCTGAAGTGTGTTTTGGAAGGAGGGTGTATAACTCCCATGTTATGGTAACCAAATGTATATACCCATATCCATTTGATATCTTGTAGACCACATAGCCAAGTAACTAATCTTTGGGAGAGATTTTTTTTCTTTTCAAATTGCAAAAGAAACAAATTGAGATCACACAATAGGCATTCTGAATTAAAGCGAAATCATACTTTTGTAATGGTGCGGGAAAGTAGGGTTGTTGAAATCAACAATTATTATTTGACATTTGAGTATTGATGAAAATAGAGACATGTTGTCGAAGCTTTCCATCTTGCACTCATCAGGACAATCCGCAAGAATACCAATGTAAGGGGCAGCAGCAACTTTTTACTGTATAAGAGAGTGCTGATTGGTTGGCAAGTGAGCTGTGATTGGTAGAGGCGTTGCCATGAAGAATGCACCAATTATGCTGACAACCATTTGCGCGAACTGGAAGCTATATATATATTAATACACAGGGCCTTGGTCTTTTGCAGACAGAAAGAACATGTACACACATTGCGCCTGTTACAGCTAAACAAAATAATTTACAGCCATTCGCTGTTCCATTCCTCAGGGCAATACTTTGACCAATCAGAGCCAAGCTGCCTGGTTTAAATTTCAAACAAAGCTTGACAGTTAACTGTCAGTCACCATAAACTGGTGCATTCTCCATGGCAACAGCTCGACCAATCAGAGTTCACTTGCCACCAATCAGCACTCTCTTCTCATACAGTAAAAAGTTGGTGCTTGCCCTTACATTGGTATTCTTGTGGATTGTCCTGATGAGTGCAAGATGAAAATCTTCGACAACCAGTCACTATGTTCAGCAATACTCAAGTTCTGTACTACCAAGCGACTATTTGACATTTATTAACAGTAAAATAATTACTTATGAAATTATGACAGAACATGCATCCTAAGCTGCTGAAAATGAGTAGATGAAGGTAACAGATCTCTCTGATTCTAAGATTTCCCTCCTAATATCAACTTGCAGGAGTATCCTAAAATATATCTTGAAGATGGCAGTAATCTAATGGACTATTGGAAAGGAATGTTATGTCTTTCAGACTTAATTGACATATTGCCAATAGCTCTAAAATAAAATTTAATAAACCTTTAAGAGAAATGCACCTTTCTCCCTCAATGTAATATATTGCATTATTTTTGTACCTGCAATCAACAAGCAACACACTGGAGTAATAAAATCATAGTGTATGTTTGATACATGCATTATTTTTTATAGAAATTCTTATTTTTGTTACTGATTAAGTTGGAGAAAGCATTTGGATTCTGTAATCTGAAAATCAGGTATAATATGCCAAACATTTATGATCCTTTCACTGCCCTCATTATTGTCTGATTATCTTATTCTGAATCTGATTTCTTTAGTTAACTATGTATTTTTGGACGATCTTTCATCCACTGTGAAGTAAGTGGAGATTGTTAACTGTGACTTTGATGTATTAAAAACATTTAAAAGCCCAGACCTTAAATTTTAAATTTGAATCTTTGTGAATACATTTTTATTAATATCCTGGTAGTTCAAGTTAAAGCCTTTTTTTGTGGAGAGCCTAATCCTGCGTAGTGACTCAGGCATTTTTTAGAACTATGTTTTTTCCCTTGGATGAATGAGCTAGAATAGATGCATCTTTTGCTTACTTGGTGGAGGGTGATTTTCACAGACCTGCCACAAAGGATTTTTTTTCTCATTCTGGTTGTCTGTCTCCCTTCTCTGAATTCTAGGTCCATTAATATTTGGTTAATGCAGGTGGCTATGAATTGAGAACACATGGAGCCGTAGGGTGCCAGGTGAGGGTAAGTTGGGACACGTGGGTTCCAGATATTATTATATCCACAAACAAGACTGCCCTGATAGACCCATTGTTTCAGCCTGTTCCTGCCCCACTGAACTGATTTCTTCCTATCTCAACTCTATTTTTTCTCCCCTTGTCCAATCTTTTCCGACCTACATCTGTGACTCTTCCGATGCCCTACGCCAATTTAACAGTTTCCCAGTTCCTGGCCCTTACTATCTCCATTTCACAATGGACAGCCAATCTCTCTGCACCTCCATCCTCCACCAGGACAGTCTGAGAGCTCTCTGTTTCTTCCTTGAATGGAGGTTCAACCAGTCGCTATCCACCACTACCCTCCTCTATCTGGCTGAACTTGTTCTCACATTGAGCAATTTCTCCTTCAACTCCACTTACTTCCTCCAAATAAAAGGTGTTGCTATGGGTACCCGCATGAGGGTCCTAGTCATGCCTGCCTTTTCTGTGGGATATGTGGAACATTCTTTGTTCCAGTCCTATTCAGACCCCCTCCCTCACCTCTTTTTCTGGTACATTCATGACTGTATCTGTGCAGTTTCCTGCTCTTTCCCTGAACTGGAAAATTTCATTGATCTTGCTTTCAATTTCCACCCTTCTTTTGCCATCACATCATCTTTATCTGACTCTTTGCTTCCCTTCCTTGACTTCTCTGTCTCCATTTCAGGGGTAGGCTATCAACCAATGTTCACTAGAAGCCCACTGACTCTCACAGCTACCTTGACTGCACATCCTCAAGCCCCACTTCCTGTAAGGACTTACTTCATTCTCCCAGTTTCTCTGACTCCATCACATCTGTTCGGACAATGCACTCTTCCATACTAGTGCTTCCAATATGTCTTCCTTTTTCCTCAACCAAGGATTTACCGCCCCCCCACCCCCCCAACTCTGGTGGGGCCCTCAACCATGTCTGTTCTATTTTACATACTTCTGCTGTGACCCCTTCCTCTCCCAGAACCACAATAGTGTTCCCCCTGTCCTCAGCTTCCATTTCACCAGCTTCTATTCAATGGATCATCCTCCAACATGTCCGCCATCACCACCGTGATGCCACCACCAAACACATCTTCAGCTTCCCTTCACTTGCAGCATTCCACAGGGACTGTTCCCTTAGTGATACCCTGGTCCACTCTTCAGTCATGCTCAGCATCCCCTCCCTTTCTTACGACACTTTTCCGTGCAAGTGTTGGAGATGCAACACCTGCCCTTTTACCTCCTCCCTTCACCTTGCTTCCATTCTGAACTTTCTGTCCTTGGTCTGCTGCAGTGTCCCAATGAAGCTCAATACAAGCATGAGGAAGAGCACTTCCTCTTTCGACTGGGCACTTTACAGCCTTCTGGACTCAACATAGTGTTCAACAAATTTAGATCATAACCTCTGCCCCCATTTTGTTTCATTTTCTTTGTTGGTTTTGTTTTTCCTATTGTTTCTCTCTCATTTCCTTTGCTTTCAGATGGCAGCTATTTAGGACCCAGCCAGTCACACCCTTAGACACATCTTTTGTTTCTTCACTTGTCCCATTACCACTCCCTTTGGCCTTGCACCATGAAACCCATAACAAAAACAAAAAATACTGGAAATACTCAACAGGTCAGGCAGCTTCTGTGGAGTGAGAAATAAAGTTAATGTTTCAGGTCGATAACCTTTTAAAGAAACCATACCTTTTGTCATTTAATCTGTCCTGCCCTCCACCCTATCACAGACGTTCCATTTTGTTCTTCTTCCCACCCTGTCCCCTTTCACTTGCTCAAAACCTATTACATTTCTAACTTTTCCCAGTTCTGATGAAAGGTCACAGACCTGAAACAGTAACTCTGTTTCTCTCTCCACAGATGCTACCTGACCTGCTGAGTATTTCCAGCATTTTCTATTTTAATCTCAGATTTCCAGCATCCACAGTATTTTGCTTTAATGAGTTATCACTGTTTCAGATTCACAAAACCAAGTACTTTTCTATGCCATTTTCCATTTGAATAAATTTTGATTTTCTTCCCTGTCAGTAACTGCAAGAAGAATAAAGGATTAAGTTTTAGTTTTAAAACTTGCTTGCTATACCTATTTTCTAATTCAAAATTGTGAATGTTTGACCAGTTAAGTCTTAGGTGCTAAATCATAACCTTTTTACAGGAAACCTTGTTGAATGATTTTGTGCTCTAGTTGTAAGAAGGTGAAAAATTACTGATTTATTTGTACTGAACAATTTTTCAGAAATCTGAAGCATAAAACCCCAAAGTAAACCACTTAATGATGTTTGACCTCATAATCTACTGACTTGAAGTTGGTTATGAGAGATCAGTACTGTGTTCTCAAAATAACAGCCCAAGGGCAATTTTTCTTCTGGTGCAATGGCTATGATGAACTAGGTGACAAGTTAGGTCAACTACTTTGAAAGGCATCAATAATAAGAGCCAAGGCCAAAACCTGTGCAGTAGTAAGATGAAGTAACCAGACTTGCATTGGGGGTAATTTTGGCTTTGTGTGACAGTGTAAAATGGGTGAATAGCAAATTGGCAGCACGTCTTACAATTATTCCATTTTTATTTCCATGGATTGGGCATAGAACTATCAAGAATAGTGCCCCATAATTATTCTCTAAGAGCTCATGCCTGAAGGCGATATTCTTTTGATCGAATGTGTAGTAGAACCTAGGGATCCATTTTTATTGGAGACTTTTCAACCATCGTTCGAAAATAATTCATATAAAAATCTAATGCATGCACTTTACAGAGATGAAGTCACACCAAAAGGCTAATTTATTTAGCACATCAGATGGTTCAAAACGAGATGTAGCACTTAATAAAGCAGTTTTTATGTGAACATATGCCAAAACAATCAGTAGTTCTTACTGTACAGAATCATTTTACTTACACAGAATTCTGCCCAATGTGTCTGTGCTGGCTGAAAAAGAGCTATCTAGCCTAATCCCACCTTCCAGCTCTTGGTCCTTAGCCCTGTAGATTTGGGCACTTCAAGTGCTTATCCAAGTGCTTTTTAAATGCCTCAATCACCCTTTCAGGCAGTAAGTTCCAGACCCCCACCACCCTATGGGTGAAAAAACTTTTCCTCAACTCCCCTCTAATTCTGCTGCCAATTACTTTAAATTTATCCCCCCTGGTTATTGACCTCACTGCTAATAGAAATAGGTCCTTCCTATCCTCTCTATCTAGGCCCCTCATTTATACACCTCAATTAAATCTCCCCTCAGCCTCCTCTGTTCCAAAGAAAGCAATCCTAGCTTATCCAACCTTTCCTCGTAGCTAATATTCTCCATTCCTCGCAACATCCTCGTAAATCTCTTGTATACAGTCTCTAGTGCGACCACATCATGTCATGTGGTGTAAAGGCCTGCTACCCGACCTGAACCCGACGGGACCTGACGACATGTGTTGGGTTTGGGTTGCTGCTCCGGGTCTGGCTTTCGGGCTCGTGTCGGGTCAGGCCAGGTCCAGGTCGGGTCCGGATTGGACACACACAGGAAGTCTTGCATTTTGCTCTGCTGGAGTGAAGAGTGTAAAAGTTGAAAAACTTACCTGAGCTGGAGTCTGGGACGTCAAAGAGAGAAGCTCTGAGTCTGCGCAGTGAGCGTCTCAATGACATCATCATGCTCATGCTGCAGCTTCCTTAATCCAAAAGTGGTACAGTGAGTGAGTGCATTATGGAATCAAGGTAGGTAACCAGTCCAGTGGTCGGGTCAGGCTCGGGTCGGGTGCTGGAAAAAGTGGAGGGAGTCGGGCTCGGGTCGGACTTGGGCCCGATGTGGTTCTGTCGGGTTCGGGTGGGGTCTTTATTTCCTGACCTTAGCAGGCCTATAATGTGGTGACCAGAACTGTACGCAATACTTTAGCTTTGGCCTAATGAATGATTTATACAGTTCTAGCATAACCTCACTGCTGTTATGTTCGATGCCACAGCTAATAAAGGAAAGTATCCCATATGTTTTAACTGCCTGTCCTAATACCTTCAGGGATATATGGACATTGTTAGCCAATCGCTTTGTTGAATGATAACTTTCTTTAATCTACTGACTGGAGATCTGAATTTACTTTTTTTTTTAAGACAGCAAAGTCATCTTTTCAGCTTAAGTAAGCTTTGTTTGCTACACTGTATTCTACATTACATTGCGAGTCGAAGAGACTTAGCAGTTGACAGGAAAAAAGACAGAGGCGCAAGGGAAGAGCCAACTGTGTAACAGCCCCGACAATCAAATTTTTCTGCAGCACCTGTGGAAGAGCCTGTCACTCTAGAATTAGCCTTTATAGCCACTCCAGGCGCTGCTCCACACACCACTGACCACCTCCAGGCGCTTACCCATTGTCTCTCGAGATAAGGAGGCCAAAGAAGACATTGCAAAGGACTTTGACAAGAGAGACAAAATGTCTGCTCAGTCCCCAGCAAGAACCAAGATCCAGGAAGTTTAAAGGAACTACCTGTTCTCTGAGCAAGCAGAGAAATACTGCTAACTGCTATGCTTTAATGACTGAATGACTGTCCTGTGAAAAGCTCCTGCCCATCTGTGGTTTTAAGCTAGTGTCTTTCTCTGCAGCAGAGGAGAAGCAACTGGACTCTGACATGAGCAGATCCTAGGTGGGGGTCCCTCTCCATTCCAACTTGAAAGCTTTCAAATTCTGCTTGTTGACTGAACACCTTTGTATACTCAGGCTACAATTAGAAACCCCGTTGGAGGAAATCATCCACATCACATTTCAAGAAACCCACTGAACCAGTCATCTAACTCTTCAAATTAAAAACCTCAGGACCACTGAATTCAGCTAGAAGCCAACTAAATCACCAAACTTCACAGACTATATACTTTTTTTGTTTTATGGACTCTAACTCAACAATCTACCTTTCCCCACACCGCAACCTATTTGTGTGTGTATAAACTGCTAATGTGTGTGTGTGTGTGTGTGTGTTTGTGAGTGAAAGTTGGCACATTGTTTGTTATTTTATTAGTTCGGTTCAGGTACAATAAAGTTTACCTGTTTCTTTGTTAACTCAAGAAAACCTGTCTGGTTATTGTTGTGTTCATAGCAAGTAAGTAATCAAACACCTACTGAATTGGCCAGTATATCCACTTTGAGAAAGAATTAAACTTGTGGTCTAACAAGGGGAGGGAAAAGAGGGAAGCCCCTTAACCCCTTCTCATTTGACTATAACAACATGCACTTCATGGTCCCTCTGCTCCTCTATACTTCTCTAAGTCCTACCATCTATTGTGTATTCCCTGCCATGTTTACCCTCCATAAATTCATTACCTCACACTTATCTGGATTGAATTCAATTTGCCACTTTTCTGCCACCTGACCAGTCCATTGATGTCTTCTTGCAACCTATAGCTTTCTTCCTCACTATGAACAGCACAACCAATTTTTGTATCATTTGCAAATTTCTTAATACCCCCTGCGTTTAAATCTAAATCATTAATATGTACCATGAAAAGCAAGGTCCTGGTCCTGAGCCCTGTTGAAACCCGATTGGAAAAAGCCTTCCAGTCACAAAATCACCCATTAACCATTACAATTTGCTTCCTACCACAGAGCCAATTTTGGAACCAACTTTCCACTTGCCCTTGATTCCCCTGGGCTCTTACTTTTCCGACCTGTCTGCCACTTGGGACCTTGTCAAAAGCCTTGGTAAAATCCTTGTGAACTATATAAAACATGCTACCCTCATTGACCTGAAACGTTAACTCTGTTTCTCTCTCCACAGATTCTGCCTGATCAGCTGAGCAGTTTTTTTCATTCATTCATGGGATGTCAGCATTGCTGGCTAAGACAGCATTTATTGCCCATCCCTAATTGCCCTTGAGAAGGTGGTGGTGAGCTGCCTTCTTGAACCGCTGAAGTCCATGTGAGGTAGGTACACCCATAGTGCTGTTAGGAAGGGAGTTCCATGATTTTGACCCAGCGACAGTGAAGGAACAGCGATATAGTTCCAAGTCAGGATGGTGTCTGGCTTGGAGGGGAACTTGCAGATGGTGGTGTTTCCATGCATCTGCTGTCCTTGTTCTTCTAGGTGGTAGAGGTTGCAGGTTTGGAAGGTGCTGTCGAAGGAGCCCTGGTGCGTTGCTGCTTCCAGCATTTTTTGTTTTTATTTAAAACTCTATCTTTCCTTTGTTTCATTTATGTAAGAGTCCCAGCTCCTCATTGATAATTGGTGTCTAAAGAACCTGGAATCAATATTCTTTAGCATGATACTGTTACATTCATGTACTGTGTCACAATTTGCCTCAAGGAAGACTGTTGTTCAGTAGAAGGGGAGGTGAAGTGCCTGACAAAGCTTTAGTCTTGAAATACTCATTGAGGTTTTGTAGATTTATTCTTCGCATGCATGTGTCAAACATTTTTGACAACAATAGTATGGTTGCACTACATGCATTCTGCCTCAGTTAATAATAGTTATGCACACTACTTACATGTTCCAGTGCCACTCTATGGGCTGGATTTTGTTGTCCTGCTACCGGGAGCAGTGGCGGGTGCAGAAAATGGCAGCTGTGCCACCACAATTCTGTGGCTGGTGGCCACTTAATATATTCATGGCACCACCACCCCCAAATCATGTGGCAGGGATGGCATTGGTGATGCCATTCATGGCATCACCTGGTGCGGAAGCAGGTGCTAACACCATTTTTAAAAGGTTGCCAGCCCTGCAGAAAGTTCAACAAAATGCAGAGTTGACCCCTTCCCCCACTTCCCTCTACAAATACTGCAAAGTTTACCCCTTGCCCCACTTCCCTTTACAAATACTGCAAAGTTGACCTCCTCCCCATCTCGGTGGTGCCAGCTTTCCGTGGATGGGAAAGTGAAGGTGTCTGAGTGCCACACATCACGATGAAGATTGGGAACTGAAGGCAAGATTGCTGCAGGTTACATTTAAATTAATGCAAAAATCTAATTAGTATATGGAAAGCGGGGTGCTGTCGCAGAGCAGAAGAGGGGCTGTCACGGAGCTTCCCCGCCGCCAGGAAGATCGGGCCTGGCAATCCTGGCATCGCGTTCCGTGCCGCCGCTCCGATGTGCCAGCTCCCGCCTCCTGCCACAGAACCCAACATTGGGCTGGGAACAAAATCCAGCCCTATGTCACACCTGTACTCTTTATGACACAATTAAACACAACAAAAATGTTTGTTGCAGTGTACATTATTTTAAAATTACATTGCATATAACACAATTTTTTCAAATTAAGGTTTGATCGATAAAGTTGTATTAATTTATCTACTCATTCCTATATTAATGATTAAATCAGTGCACATTTAAATGGTTCCAATTTCAGCAAATATTTAATTGATATTCCTTAAAAATTAAACCCAAAGTGTGAGAGATTATGCTCATTAGTGCCCTTTTTGGGCACTACAAGTACCCTTAGAGCTGTAAAATAGCATTCGTGGCACACTTGCATGCTTGAGGGCAAATTGGGCCAGACACCATACTCATGAAGGTGTTATTGTGCGCGCAGTGAATGCCTGCCGGAAGTATGCAGAGCAGGTAGATCATGATGTTACTCAGAGTGCAATGCTGATTTGATGCTTGTGCTGCCATTTTGAAGCTCTATGCTTTCACCATTGTGCACTGTTAACCACACACAGCTGAACATGCATTCAGCAATGGGAAGGACCACCCAACAGCGCTGTTTAAAGGGATCATCACTGACAGGTTAGTTGCTGATTGTTTTCTACTGGCTGTTACTACAATTGTGCAAGTGCTTGGTGCTTTCTAGAGTTTGTTAAAGTTGCTAAAGTTGACAGGAAGTGGTGTGGCAGGTGTTGAAGGACAACAAGCCAGTCTGCAGAAACCAGTTGCTCCAAGACATGGGTGCACTAGTAGGAAGTCCCCTTTGAATATAGTTTGACTAGGAGAATGAACAAAGGCCATTGTTACGACCAGGTGAGACAGGTATCTGGGGGATGGGGGGGGGGGGGGGGGGGCAGGGGAGTCCCTTTCAGCCTTCACCTGGCCTTACCGTAACAGGGTTTTATTTTTAAACACACTGTATTTTTAGCTCCCCCTTGGTGAATCCTTGGTCACTGCTTTCCAATTATAAGGCAAAGACACCAGCACAAGCAGGCTTTCTTAGGTTTAAAGAAGAAAAGTTGAAATTTATTAAGATTGAACTTAAACTCTAATTCGGGTAACGCCTACGGATACACGACGCGCCCACGCTAGCATGCATATGTGATACAAACATGCAAATAGAGACAGAAAAGAGCAGAAGAAAAATAAAGTGGAAAAGTTTGAGGCAATATCTGAAGAGTTGTTGTTACCCATCTTCAAGCTCACTGTAGTGTCCTTGATTGTTGGTAGATTTTGCTTTTCGTTGGGGCCCAGTATTCTTCTTAAACCTTCTTTGCTGTAGAAAACTTTTCTCTCTTGGGGTTCATGTGCCTTCAGTGGATTCAGAGGGTTGTGAGAAAGAGATGGGAGCAGACAGGAGAGGCTGTGGCGAGCCAGCCAGGAGCGATCTTCTCAGTCCAGGAGCAAACAGACACACTTTCAGAGTTCAAACTGTTTGTACAATTCAGAAAACCCCAGGTTGCCAAGCAGGTTAGTCATGTGACTAACTGGTCTGACCAAGTCTTGGATTACAGCAGTCTCTGGAATGCTGCTCTTACACACACTACTTGGTGATCAAGGTCCATTGTGGGTTGAATGTGTCAGGGAATGATCCTTTGTCCTTCCAATCACCGTCTGTTAATATGCAAATGTATTTTCCAGCCATGGCTGATCTGTTTAACGAGTCCTTTCTTCACTCCAGTAACAGTTTAAAATCAATGTTTATGACAAAATTATTGTGCCTCATTCTTGGTAGGAGGGGGCCTAGCATGACACCATGCAGAGCAGGACAAGCTGCTGGAAGAGGGAAGAGGAGAAAGGCTTTCAGCAGGAGACCAGGGTATTCAGGAAGAAAATTCTCTTACCTCAACCTCAGTGAGGAACAGTATCTGAGACATCTGTGCTTCAGTAAGGACATCCTCACTGAAATCTGCCATCTGCTGCACTCACAACTCCAATACCAGAGCAGGACAAGGACCACATTGCCAGTAGCTGTGAAGATCACCATGTGATGAACCTTTATACATCTGGCACCTTCCAGGCTAGAGCTGGAATTATTTGCAACATGTTGCAGTTTACCGTCCAGTGTTGCATGAGGACAGTCACTGAGGCTGTGTACCGAGACAGCTAACCTCAGGCAGTGAATCATGCAGGTCAATGTCTAGTATCCTGGCAGCAATCATGGTGCCTTCATTATGCATCAGTACACAATGCCAGCTGCATTTGAGCAACCATGGCAAATCAAAGGGTGCTTACTGGACAACAGGAGCTATCCATTGACTACATGGCTCATAACTCCATGTACATGAGCACAATATGTGTAAAATGGAATGTGATAAAGCAGACCATTGGTGTGCCGAACAACTCTTCTGCTGCTTGGACCATTCTGGAGGAACCAGAGTGTGTGCCAAGATTCATGGTGGTCTGTTGCATGCTGCACAACCTTTCCTTCATGAGTGTTTTTTTAATGAGCAGCTCAGGAGCAGCGTGAGGAGGTGGAGGGGGAAGAAGAGGAAGGAAGGAGGTAACCTAAACAGCCCTTTTCTGCCTGAGCTGCCCGTGAATAACTAATCTGAGTGTGATGCCAGTAACTGCAACCCCAATTACCCATTCATCAACAGGCCCACACTTTACCTTCCCTCCGTCAATGACCATCACAGTATCCACTTGACCATAATGCAAAAATAAAAGCCACCACAAAATAAACATTACAAACCAAATTTATGAATGAAATCATACTATATATACCTCATCCAATCACCCTTGTGCATTCCCTTAGTGCCTGTCTTTTGTGTGCCTTTCCCTGTCCTAATGCTCCTACACAGTGTTAACCTAGTGGCTGCAGTATGGCTGATGGAAGGCTGCTGATTTTCACTGCAGGAGACTGCAGGATAACCTCGAGCAGCTCGGGACCTAGAAGCTCCGGCTGTAGATTGCACCGATCTCAGTCTGGCTGAAAAGCAACAGCCAGGGTACTTGCTGGGTGGCAAAGGTGGGAGGATAGATGCTGTCTTCCTTAGAGAAGGCAGCAGGTTCATGCTTCATGGAGCCACTGCCAACTCCCCCCCCCCCCCCCCACCCCACCCCCCCATGGCAATGTGATATTCTCGGGACTGGAGTGAGATTTGGCCGAATTTAATATAAAATATAAGGCAGAGACAGAGACTGCAGGCTGCTGAACATAAAGGCTGTTGCTGGCACGTATGTTCTACAGCAACATCTAAAGTACAAAATGCAAAATGAAATTGCAATTTCAAAACACTACAACACTACATCCCTCCCATTCTCAGTAAATGAGAGACATAGCATGTTTCAATGGTTTTCCAAAACTGTAAACAATAAACTTAAATGTAAATAGTTAATTTCGCTACATAGTCACTTAAGTGTGGTGGGCATTTTCTCTCACTAGTAGGATATGGTCTGACATCGGATGTCGTCTCATTTGATTCGTGCTTCATCTGAGGTGTTGATGTCGGAATTGGATTCAATGCTTGCGAGTGGTGTTTTCAGTACTTTGATGAATGACGGGTTTCTTGTGATGATTTGTGAATTGCGCTTAGCAGTGATCATTGATCCTTTTGTGCTGGTCACAACAAATGGTTGGATGTCATAAAGGGTTGCTTGTTTTCCAACATGACCATCACATTTCACCAGTACTTCATCTCCTGGCTTAAGTGGCGTAGCTCTAGGTTTCATGTTTCGCTCTGCATGTACTTTCATTTGATCATTTTGTTCTTGATTGCGTTCGTGTACATTTTGATCATTAGCTCCGCAGGGTCGCTCAGGAAGATGTGTGCGCGTAGGATGTGCAGGGATGAGTACAGCTGGAGGTTTTCCAGTAGTCGAGTGAGGTGTCGCTCTGTCATTACGAAGAAAGCGATGTAGCTCTTGCTTCCATGAATTGTTCTCAGTTGTAGCTGTACACATCACTTATTTCCAAGGTTCGCATAAATCTTTAGACTTCTCCATTAGCTCTTGGCCAACGGGGTGTGATTTTCCTATGAGTGAAGCCTAGGTAGTTCATGAATTTGCTGAGCTCATTGCTGTTGAATGGGGATCTATTGTCACTTCTTACCGTTTGAGGGATTCCAAACAAGGGAAAGATCTGGTCAATCTTTGAAATAACTGCTTTCATTGAAGTTGACATCACTAGTTCCACAATTGGGAATCTGTTGTAGTCATCAGTGACAACAAGTAGGTGTTCCCCTGTGTCTTCAACCCATGGTCCTGGAGGTAGTTCGGACATCTTGAGAGGATCATGAAGATTTGACATTGTGGTTGCTTGACATGGGAAACACTGAGTGATTTTGTGCTCTACCATATGGTCAATTCCTGGGAACCATACCTTTTCCCCAAGGAGTTCTTTGGTTTTAACAATATCCTTGGTGTCTTTCATGTTCTATATCGACAACACATTCCCTCAATGAGTGTGGAATGATAATACAATTGTCGGGTAATACGAGATCACATTTGGTTATGATGGTGAGCTAATTTCGAACATTGTGAAGACCTTGTAGTGTGTGAGTGATTTTGTTTGTAGATGCTTTCTCAATCATGTCTTTCCAGTTTCGTGATTCTATAGCCTTCAGGCATAGTTGCAAAGCCTCATGTTGTTTTGTTGCTGCTTTAATGTCAGCTAGTTTTAGCGACTTTGGCACTGCATTTATGCTTACATAGTTAAGATGTTATTCAGCAACCTTTTCCTCATCACTAGTAGGACCAACTGTCAGTGACAAATGTCCCGAAAGATAGTCCGCTGGGTTGAACTTTCCTGGCTGATACTCAACATGGAACTTGTACTCTTGTAATTTGAGTATCTAACGTTCTATTCGAGTGGGTGGTTTACTATGTGGATTGTTGAACATGTTCACTAGTGGCCTATTGGTTATTACTTTAAACTCACTTCCATATAAAGAAAGATAAATAAAGTGTAAGATACCCCATGTGATTGAGAGTGCTGCGCTCTCCGTTTACAAATAATATTGCTCTACAGGTGTTAATGATCTGCTTGCCATCGCAACGAGTGATGGGTTACTTGTCTTTCTGCATGAGAACTGCACCTAAGCCAATTGGGCTTGCATCCACGACAAGCTGGGTGGTTTTCTCAGGGTTGAAATAGGTATTAGTGCAACTTGCTGACAAATGTCGTCTGATCTGGTGTACTGCCTGTTTGTGTGACTTAGTCCATTCCCAATTGGTGGCCTCTATTTTTGTCACATCACGTAGGGGGGCAGATCGCGTAGCGAGATCAGGAATGAAGCAACTACAGTACGTGACGAGTCCTAGCAGACTCCAGACTCCTTGCATGTTTGTAGGATCCACAGGGTTTGCAGTGGCTTCAACTTTCCATGGATCTGGTGACACTCCTTCACCACTGAATACGTGACCGAAGAATTCAATCCTATTTTCATTAAACAAGCACTTGTCTTTGTTCAAGGTGAGGTTACATTCTCTGAGACGTTGCAGGCATGCATTTAGGCATGTCTCGAGTTCCCTTTCAGCGTGGCCATAGATAAGAATGTCATCACTGATGTTCAGCCTGCCTTCAAGTCCTTGAAGTGTAGATTGAATCATGTGCTAAAATACCTCAGCTGCTGAGCTGACTCCAAAGTTGAGCCTTTTGTATCGGAAAAGACCGATGTGAGTAGAGAATACAGTGTTGGGTGATGCCATTCGAGCTAAAAAATGCCCCAGCTACTTTTCAGAGATTAATGACTCAGGTGGTAGCCAGTGTTTCCCAATGTGTAGTGTATCTTGATGATGTACTAATGTACAGTAACGCTAGGAAAGAATACTTAACCCAGCTAGATACTCTGTTTAAAAAAAACTGCAAGCAGTGGTAAATCTGGCAAAAACTGAATTTGCAAAAGAAAGAATGACCTACCTCAGACACATAGTGGAGGCACGAATGTGAAAATATGTTTACAGTTTTTTTTCAGTTTTTGTTTTGTATTGTCCTGAAACGCAGTCAAGAATGCTGTTTCATTTCACCGAGGGCAGAGGTGTCATGGGAGTGTTTCTTCCCACTCTGTTTTTAAAAACTATGGGGGGGGGGGGTGCGTCTGTGTGCCTTTAAGACTGAAAGACTTTTTCATTTTTTTCTGGGAACAGTGTGTGCGAGCTGCAAGCTTGTTCCTAGGCAACAGCAGGAGAGACGAGGTCACATGCCATATTGTATCAGTTTGGCTGTGTGTAGGAACTGGCTAGAACCGGTTTGATCTGGCAGACCAGAAGCATGCTCGCTCCCTAAAGGAGGGATTTGTCTCTCTCAGCAGAAAATCTACATTGGCCTACAGGCTGTGTTTCCCCTAAAGAGGAAAAGACCCCTGGAAGGGAATCTTTGCATTGTTGGAGGTCGCAAATTCCTTTTTACTTCCAGTCTCTAAGAAGTCTCTGCCTCAGGGGCGACTTTCTGTTGCCTTTTGTGTTTCTGGGAGTTCTGGAATTCTCACTAAAGTTTCAACTGTTAGACTGCTAATTCAAAATCAAAATTGACTTGATGCTATACTCCTTGTTGCAAGAACTGTGTGACACCTGCTTCAGCCGCAGTGCCTTGAACGCCTATCCATTACAGACTGTTCATCAAATTCGCCTGGAGACTTTGAGTGGCACCTGACTATTCAACTCCAGGACATCTCACCGAACTGGGAACGTAACCCACCAGGACTTACAACCCAGCTATTTATTTATTCCTAAGAAACAGCTCTAATTTAAAATGCCATTTTTAAAAAACACAGTTAACTGTTGGTTTTTGAATGTATGTGTGTGTGCATGTGGGTTAGGAGGAATAAGAAGTTATAGGGCTGTAGGGCTGGATTTTGCCTTAGGGCGGATGGAAATTCGCCAACAACGTAAAAGTCAGTGGCGGACCCACTTCTGCCTAGTCCGGGGATCCATCCCTCATTTTATGGGTCCCCGGACTTTAATTGTCCCAAGGCAGGACTTCCACCCAGGACCCCAGCCATCCAGATGGAGCCAGGAGACGAGGTAAGTTGGGCAAACCTCACAGGGAGATCGGTCCTTCCCTGGTGAGGCTGGAGTGGTTGTTTGGGGGGAGGGGGGAGTCTTGGGTCCCGAGGGTGGGTTGGGAGGTGGGGGCAGCCCTCCCCGGAGCGCAGAAAAACTGGCAGCTATAGCTGGGTGGCCTTTCACATCCCCTGCAAGCCCGCTTGCCCCATGAGTAAAATACCTGTGGAGGCGGGCGAGGGCCCTTAAGTGGCCTTTAAAGGCCTGGATTGGCCTCGGGCGGGCAGGCCATTCCCCTCCCACCACCCCCCCCCACCCCATTGCCGTAAAGTTGACTGGAGGCGGGGGCGGGTAGGCCTCCTGGAGCCTGCCCCTCAATTTTACGCCGCCCCCATGCCACCATCCGACCCACTGGGGTGGCATAAAATTCAGCCCCTAAAGTCTTTTTAGACATAGATTTATCCTGATATTGTTTAAGATTTAGTTTATTAATAAATAGTTAATTTGTTGCTGTTTAAAGAAACCTGGTTTAGTATGTATTTTTCTGGGGGTTAATAAAGTGTTTAATTTGGCTAATTTCCGGTAGGTGGGAAACTTTAATAATATGCATGACCTGTGGAGTAATGGGACTGAATTGACAGTGCATTACTCCCACCTGGGTCATAACACTGTATAATGCAAATGTACATTGTATATAAAATGGAATGGCAAAAGTTGTGAGGCAACTCATGTTCTATACAGAAGGGTTCTGTTCGCTATTGTACTTTCCAAAATGACAAATTTGAACTGTTCTGTTATGTATTTTTTGCAGATTTTTATGAATGAAGTATATTTTTGGAAAAAAAATAATTTTCCAATCTTGCTTAGATTCAGGGGTGGTGCCAGAGGATTGGAGAATTGCAAATGTTACACCCTTGTTCAAAAAAAGGTCTAAAGATAAGCCCAGCAACTACAGGCCAGTCAGTTTAACCTTGATGGACGGGAAGCTTATAGAAATGATAATTTGGACAAAATTAATAGTCATTTGGGCAAAAGCAGGTTAATTAAGGAAAGCCAACACAGATTTGTGAAGGTCAAATGGTATTTAACTAACTTGCTGGAGTTTTTTGATGAGGTAACAAGAGAGGGTTGATGAGGGTAATGCTGTTGATGTGGTGTACATGGACTTCCAAAAAGCATTTGGTAAAATTCCATACAACAGACTGGTGAGCAAAGTTATAGCTCATGGAATAAAAGGGACAGTAGCAACATGGATACAAAATTGGCTGAGTGACAAAAAACAGAGAGTAGTGGTTAATGGATGTTTTTCAGACTGGAGGAAGGTTTGAAGTGGAATTCCCCAAATGTCAGTTTTAGGACCCTTGCTGTTTTTGATATATATTAATGAGCTAGACCTTGGTGTACAGGCACAATTTCAAAATTTGTGGGTGATACATTGTGAACTGTGAGGAGTATAGTGTAGAACTTCAAAAGGACATAGACAGGTTGGTGAAATGGGGAGACAAGTGGCAGATGAAATTTAATGTGGTGAAGTGTGGAGTGATTCATTTTGGTAGGAAGAATGCAGAGAGACAATATAAAATAAAGGGAGCAATTCTAAAGGGGGTGCAGGAGCAGAGGGACTTGGGTGTAGATGTGCATAAATCATTGAAGGTGGCAGCACAGGTTGAGAGCACAGTTAATAGAGCATATGGTATCCTAGGCTTCATTAATCAGGGCATAGAATACAAAAGCAAGGAAATTATGTTGAAATTGTATAGAACATAGGTTTGGCCTCAACTGGGGTATTGTGTCCAGTTCTGGGTGCCACACCTTAGGAAAGATGTGAAGGCATTAGAGAGAGTGCAGAAAAGGTTCAAGAGAATGGTTCCAGGGATGAGCAACTTCAGTTATGTGGATAGATTGGAGAAATTGAGACTGTTTTCTTTGGAGAAGAGAAGGTTCAGAAGAGATTTGATAAAGGTATTCAAAATCATGAGGGGTCTGGACAAAGGAGATAGAGAAAATCTGTTCCCATTAGTGTAGGGATCGAGAACAAGAGGGCACAGATTTAAGGAAACTGCCAAAAGAAGCAGTAGCAACATGAGGAAAAGCTTTTTCACGCAGCGAGTGGTTAGGATCTGGAATGCACTGCCTGACAGTGTGGTGGAGGCAGGTTCAATCGAGGCAGTGGATTGTTATATGAAAAGGAAGAATGTACAGGGCTAGGGGGAGAAGGCTGGGGAATGGCAGCAGGTAAATTGCTCTTTCGGAAAGCCAGCACAGATGGGTTGGATGGCCTCCTTCTGTGTTGTAACAATTCTGTGATTCTGTGATTATTTTTTTTTTACACATTTGACTGGTTGCCATTATAAAATGCAGGTCAGAACAATGTCTATTTCCCAGAGAGCAATGTCTATTTCCCAGGAAGCTGGGTTATTTAATACATTCAAGGCTGAGTTATACAGATTTTTGATCAACAAGTCTAGGGTTAAGGAGGGCAGGCAGAAAACTAGAATTAAGGCCACAATCAGATCAGCCATGATCTTATTGAAGGGTGGAGCACCGAGGGACCGAATGGCCTACTCCTACTCCTTGTTCTTATGTTAGCATATGTAGCAATTAAAATAATGCAATTAAGTTATACTCAGGAGGCTTTTAGTAACAGAATTGTGCTCTGAAAGAGATTACTATATACATCATAGAGCATAAAATAACAATGTATATTTGACAAAGTAGAAAGTGAACACATGCTGACAAAATAAATTAAACTTATAAACTTAATTGTATTGACTTTGCAAGTTTTGCATACACATGTTGGTGTGTCTAGAAAGCTAAAATTTCATTCAAAGTTAGTTGTCTCACTGTCCAATCTATCTATATAAAATCACTATGGAGAAGGAGAATCTTTATTAAGTCTGATGATCACATTTAATTTACAGATTTTTGAAAAGTCCATGTGTGAGCATTTTGCAAAAACTACATCTGAAATAAATATAAAATAGAAATATATGTAAACAGGATATTTTAATTTATTTGTTGCATTACTTGAAGCAAAACCTCCACTCTAACACTGTGATGAAAACCCCACATGCCAAATGGAAATATTAATTTCATTGTGTGGAACTTTGCCTGAGACTTTTATTGGAAATTGTTACAAATATGTTTTTAAACAGAACAGCTAGCAGCAAAGATGGCCACGCACAATTTGTTTATGAAAAAACCAAAGAATTAGGCTGGAGACAGATGTGATTAACACAGCCTAACCATAACAATGGGGTGCTCTCTGATTTACTTATCTGAGATAGCCTTGTCAATGTTGATTGTCAAAAGCCATCGACTCCCATTGATGTTGAAGGAGCCAACCCCCCCCACCTCCGCACTAAGTATGTCTGGACACCCTTGCTGGAGTGCCTTTAATTTCAGAGGCCATTCCAGATGATTCTCAAAAACACAAAGAGGTGGGCTTATCATGTGACTGCTTGGGCCACTCTGGAGATTTGTGGGTGGTGACTCAGAAGGCAGACTGTAATTGAAATCCAGCAAGGCATCATCTCCCTTCTTTCTCCCTCTCTTCAGTAAAGTCCTTGAGAAGCCTCAACTGGAACTACTAAGCTCAAACCTACAGCCCAGCACAGCCAGCAACTAGGGGACAAGGATCAAGCCCCTCTTCTACCTTCAGGAACCTGAGAAGAAAGCTCAAACCATGCACGTGGCCCAGCGAGGACTTCAGGACTACAATTTCAACTAAGAGCTCCGGAACTGAGATTCAGTATTGAAATTCCATTTATTACGGACTCGACTCCAACCTCCTAACTCTGTTTTTTCCTCTGTAATCTATGTGTGTATGTGTGTGGCTCTTGTGTGAATGTGGGGCATGGATGTGTAGCATATGTTTAGTAATTTTAACCAATTTAGAGTGATAAGGATAATAAACTTACAGCTTTCTTGTTTAAATTCAAGAAAACCTGTCTGATTGGTTCACTTGCAATTATATTAGAGGAACAGGAGCAAGTGCTCACTGAGGTGGTAAGTTAAATCACTGTGTTAAAAAAGATAAAACTTGTTGTGGTCAAACCAGAGAAGGGGCGAAAGGGAAGCCTCAAACCCCCTTCTCACCTGGTTGTAACAGACACAAATATTACTATATTTATTATAAGAGTTTTCAAACAGGTAAGATCATGTAGGTAATATATCCTTATAAGCTGTCTTTGCATTTACTTCTGATGCAGTTTAGTGCACTAACTACATATGTAATGAGATGATGTAGCTCAAATAATTGACACAATGTTTAAAATAGAATTAAATATTTATCTATATGTAGTTATGCTTTCTCCAATTTTTAAAGGAAAGCACTAGGGAAATATTTACTATATGTTGTGCGTCGCATAGTTGCAACTGCATTCTTTGGAAATGGGTTTATAATTTTATTATACTTACTGCATGAAGGAATGCTTACCCTACTGTTATGATTCATTAAATTATAAATTTTGAAAGGTACACCATTCTCCATTAAAGGATACAATACAATCACACATATTAGATAGTTTACATATGTAGACTTAAGAAGCCTCTCTATGTACTGCATTCACTTCACTCCCAGAGTTGTGACATAAATGAAAAATACAAGAATCTTATGGCGTAAAACACCAGTGGTTTTGTGCCAGAAATGACCAAGCCAGGATTATAACTTTTTGACATAACCAGCTAGTCTAAATTTAACTTTTATGATATGAATATCTCTTCTATATTGCTTGTAAATCAGGTCCATTAAAATAAATCATAATACAGATTAAATGTTTCATTTACAGAGGTATATTATAATCATGGTGATGGTACTGGACTGACAATCCAGCGTTTGTGGGTTCAAATCCCATAAAGGTTGGAAGATTCAGATCAATAAATCGGATAGTGTGGGCTAGCATCAGAAAAGAAATGACCATGAAAACTGCTGGATTGCCATACGAATCAAACTGATTCAACAATGTCCTCAGAGGGGGGCCAACTGATGTGCTCAAGACCCCCATGTCATCTTCATGTCAATCAGCACTGCCAACAGCACTTCCTCGACCTACCCACAAACCATGAGTGGTACAGGTCGGAGGTAGGGCAGCCATTACATCTAAAACGCTTTGCATTTATACACTACCTTTAACATAAAGAAAAGTCTCATGTCTCTTCATAGACGTGCAATCAGAAGGAGATATTAGAATGGGTGACCAAAGGCTTGATCGAAGAAGTGAGTTTTAAGGATGACCATATGGAGGGGGAAGTGAAAAGGCAAAGAGGTTAGAGGGGAATTCCAGAGCTTAGGGCCTAGATGGCTGAAGACACAGCTGCCAATGGTGGAGTGAAGGGAAGGGGACTGCATAAGTGGCTAAATTTGGAGGAACACCAGGGCAGAAATTCATTTGGGTAGAGCCACTTCTAGTGTCACTATGCAGACTAATTTTGAATCCCCAGGGGCAGGCAGTAGCAGCCTGTGCAGCTTTTGTCAATGAATGAACGAATTTCTCCCCCACAAAACTTTGGAAGAGATGTAGAGTTAGAGGAGTTTCAGAGATAAGGAGGGAAAGACTGAGGAGATTTAAACATGAGGACGAGAATTTTCAGTTGGAGGTAATGGCACTGTAGATCAGCAAGGAGTGGAGTAATAAGTGAGTGGGACTTAGTGTGGGATAAGATGGGCCTGCATTAGAAAAGTATTGGTCATTGTTATTGCTGTCAGAGGTGTTGTGGTGGGGTGGGGGGGGGGGGGGGGGGTATCAAAGTCTGGCACCTGGGAGGGGTGGCTGAGAAGTCAGGATGAATATAGGACTAAAAGTGGGGAGGTAATAAGATTGAGACTGTAGTCAAGAGACTGCCAGGCATAGGTTAAAACTAGCTAGTGGTTAGGTCAGGACTGAGGTTAGAAGGCAGCAAGATCACAAACAAACAAATGAAGTAAGTAAGTAAGTGCATGTTGTAGTTTTCCTTTTGATGGCCCTTAACTTTAAAACAAACTCAAATAACCCATAGGAGCAGTAAAAAAAAATCAAGGTTTGTTCAATGTAGTTTTACACCATCTCCAAACACTCAGTATTGTATCGAATTCAGAATGTCTCAATAGACTCCCTAGAAGAATACTGCCTGCCAGTCCACTTTATTACAGTGCAGCTCAATTGGATTTATTTTAGCAGCAGAGATTTTAAAATAAAGCCAGAGAGCAGAAACAGGCCAACTGTGTAACTATTTACAACAGTATTGGAAAGTGAAATTTTACCAGTAGATTTTGGTCAGGCAGAAAAACGTAAATTTCCTAATTATCACAGGCTGCAATCAAAGGCTGCAAACTTATTTGAGTCATGTTTTGAGCCCCGTGAATATTGACGGAAAAGCCCAGTTAATTTTAACAGAACGGTGAGCCTGTCAATCAGTTGTTTGATAAAATGACAGGCCAAGGCTTTAAAGGAAGGGGTAGGCCTTTGTAGAGGAAAGTTGTAACATCCATATGTAAGAATAAAATAAGTACGTTTATGTCTATGTTTGCTAATATTTTTGAGAATTATATATATATTGTGTGTTTATGTTATTTTCAGATAAATAGAAGGTGATTTTCAACTGTCGCCCAGCCTGTTTAGACTGGAAAGCAGGGAGGTGGGCAGTTGAAAACTAATTTACAAAATATTGCCTGCATGATTTTCAGGTAGGCTTCAAAATGGGTAGGCACCTTATTAAAATGGTGAAATCAGAGTCCTACAGTTGTACAGGGACCTGATGCCACTTTCATGTCCCAATGAATTGCATGTACCTTGCTACACTCCACCCATTGGTACCAGCAGGTGAATGGCCTAACCAGCCAATCTTAAAGGGACCATTGGAAGCCACTTAGAAAATGACCCTGTAAGGTTTTTTAAAGCAAGACTTTTGTATCCTACAAAAATTTTCAAGCCTGTTGATGGCTGCTCAGTGGCCCTCCCCTCAGAGGCCCTCCCCTCAGAATGCCTCTCTCTCTCATGGCATTACGACAAGGAAGCCGGCAGATTCCTGGCCCCATCCTACCCCGGTGGTGAACTGCCTGCATATGCTCTCTGAGTGTTAGCAGCTTGCCCAATGCACTTAGATGAAGCCTGACTAGCAAAATGGTTCAAGCCTCTCACTTGAAAGATTGTGCATGCCAATCAATAATGCACCCATTGAAAGTGTCCCCTGTAGTCAGTGGGTTGTTATGCAATGCGGCTGTTGGAAGGAGCAAATCTTTCTGAGTGCTTGAGATTTATGGTACTTACTGGTTTATCAATGGGTAGCTTTGGATGAAAAGTAATTTGGCTTTTTTGTTTTAACGTGACCGCTGTTTGCTGACTGATAGCTTTTTCTATCTGTCTAGTGAATGGAACTGTTTCTTGATTGATTTGCATTTAGTTAATTAGATATTTCTGCCAGTCAGCATGGTTAACAACAGATAGTGGTTATTTGAGCCATAATAATTTCTTTGCCCTTTTGACATGTAAACATTTTGAACTGTAATACCTTAAAGGCTTGATCTCTTTGAGAGGTCTGACATTACAAATGCAGTTAAATTGTCAGAATGTGCTTTCATGTAGGACACAAGCTGTAGTACATATAAAATGCCAAGAAAAGCACCAATGTAGATTGTTGCTTCTCCCAGGTCTACCATTAACAATTTGGATTTAAAAAAATAATTGATGGGAGGCCAGAAAAATATACGAGAGATGTGAATTCATCAGTACTTTCCCAGCAGGAACCTTGTCACTTTTTGAATGAGCAGTACAGGGAAAAAAAGTGATCAACCTGAAACGTTAAATCTTTCTCACCACAGATGCTGCTTAACCTGATGAGTATTTCCAGGACTTTCTGTTTTTATTTAGGAAAACGTGACTATTTAGCACTTATTACACACTGAGTTACCTTCCCTGGGTTATATTTCTTGAACTTGAGAAAGTCAACAGGTGATCTAATTTAGGAACACCAACAACAACAGTTTATATTTATATCGCACTTTTAATGTAATAAAACATTCCAAGGCGCTTTAGAGGAACATTATAAAACAAAATATGACACCAAGTCACATGGGCAGATATTAGGGCAGATGACCAAAAGCTTGGTCAAAAGGTAGGTTTTAAGGAGCATCTTAAAGGAGGAAAGCAAGATAGAGAGGTGTAGGGAGGGTATTCCAGGGCTTAGGGCCTAGGCAACAGAAGGCATAGCCACCAATGGTGGAGTGATTAAAATCAGGGATGCACAAGAGGTCAGAATTAGAGGAGTGCAGATACCTTGTAGGGTTGTGGGGCTAGAGGAATTTAAAATAATGATAGGAATTCATTGAGTAGATAGGGAATAATTCTTTCTGAGAGTAGGAGAATCCAGAACAAGTGAACATTACCATAGAACACAGATAAACAAGAACTTATTCCACTATTTTCTGTTAACTCTGTTTCTCTCTTCACAGATGTTGCCTGATCTGCTCAGTCTTTCTAGCATTTTCTGTATTTATACTTGTACACATAAAGACTGGGACATAAATAGATATATGGAGGTAATTTTCAACTTTGGTGGGTGCAATAAAACTCACAATAGTGGATCAGCAATTAATTATACACCATGCCTGATTTTCCATTACTGAGTCCTGGCAATTTTCCATTTATGCCTATTGTAAAGAAGACAAAGAAAGTGAAAAGCGCAAATATGTAGAGATACACATGTATATGTTGTTATTTATATCTTTCCTATAGCTTTTTAAATTTAAAAATCTATTAATTATCATAGAATCACTGACATTTATGGCGCAGAAGGAAGCCATTCGGCCCACCATATCTATCCAACCTAATTCCACTTTCCAGCTCTTGGTCCATAGTTCTATGGGTTATAGAACTTCAAGTGCATGTCCAAGTGTTATTTAAATATGCTGAGGTTTTCTGCCTCTACCACCCTTTCAGGCAGTGAGTTCCAGATCCCCACTACCCTCTGGGTGAAAGAATTTCACCTTAACTCCCCTCTAATTCTTCCACCAATTACTTTTAAGTCTGTGACCCCTGGTTATTGACCCCTCTGCTAAGGGAAATAGGTCCTTCCCATCCATTCTATCTAGGCCCCTCATAATCTTATGCACCTCAATTAAATCTCCCTCCAGCTTCCTCTGTTCTAAAGAAAACAACCCCAGCCTAACCAACCTTTCCTGATAGCTAAAGTTTTTCAGTCCTGGCAACATCCTCATAAGCTAAAGATGATTGGGCCTAAGACACTACTCTGAGGAATTCCTGCAGTGATGTCCTGGGGCTGAGATGATCAACCTCTGACAACAACAACCATCTTCCTTTGTGCTAGGTTTGACTCCAACCAATGGAGAGATTACCCCCCCTCCGATTCCCATTGACTTCAATTTTGCTAGGGCTCCTTGATGCCACACTCGGTCAAATGCTGCCTTAAAGTCAAGCACAGTCAGTCTTACCTCACCTCTGGAGTTCAGCTCTTTTGTCCATGTTTGGACTAAGGCTATAATGAGGTCTGGAGCCAAGTGGCTGTAGCAGAACCCAAACTCCAAATCGGGGAGCGGGTTATTTGGTGATTAAGTGCCACTTGATAGAACTGTCAATAAAAATTAGTGGTAGAAGATTGGGAAAATTTTAGAAATCAGCAGAGGATGACTAAAAATAGCGAGAAATTACAGTATGAGAGTAAACTAGCAAGAATTATAAAAACAGACATTAAAAGCTTCTACAAATATATAAAAAGGGAGAGAGTAAAGTAAGCATTGGTCCTTTAGAGGTTGAGACTGGGGAATTAATAGTGGGAAACAAAGAAACGGCAGAGACTTTGAACAAGTATTTAGTATCTGTCTTCACAGTAGAAGACACAAAAAGCATCCCAAGAATAGTAGAAAATCAAGAGACAAAAGGGAGGGAAGAACTTAAAATGATCACTATCACTAGAGAAAAAGTACTAGGAAAACTAATGGGATTAAAGGCTGACTAGTCTGCTGGACCTGATGGCCTGCATCGTAGGATCTTAAAAGAAGTGGCAACAGGGATTGTGGATGCATTAGTTGTAATCTTCCAAAATTCCCTAGATTGTGGAAAGGTCCCAGCAGATTGTAAAACCGCAAATGTAACACTGCTATTCAAGAAAGGAGGGAGACATACATCAGGAAACTATAGGCCAGTTAGCCTAACATCTGTCATTGGGAAACTACTAGGATCCATTATTAAGGAAGTAGTAGCAGGCCATTTAGAAAATCATAATGCAATCAGGCAGAGTCAGCATGGTTTTATGAAAGGGAAATCATGTTTGACAGATTTATTAGAGTTCTTTGCGGATGTAACAAGCAGGGCGAATAAAGGGGAACCAGTGGATATAGCGTATTTGGATTTCCAAAAGGCATTCGATAAGGTGCCACATAAAAGATTACTACACAAGATAAGAGCTCATAGTGTTGGGGGTAATATATTAGCATGGATAGAGGACTGGCTAACTTACAGGAAACAGAGAGTTGGGATAAATGGGGCATTTTCAGGTTGGCAAATTGTAACTAGTGGAGTACCATAGGGAACAGTGCTGGGGCCTCAACTATTCACCATCTATATAAATGACTAGGATGAAGGGACTAAGTGTATTGTAGCCAGATTTGTGGACAATACAAAGATAGGTAAGAAAGCAAGTTGTGAGGAAGACACAAAGTGTGTGCAAAGTAAGTGAGTGGGCAAAAATTGACAGATGGAGTATAATGTGGGAAAATATGAGTTTGACCACTTTGATGGGAAGAATAGAAAAGCAGAATATTATTTACATGGAAAGGGACTGCAGAATGCTGTGGTCCAGAGGGATCTGGGTGTCCTTGTAGATGAAATTTTCACAAAAATTTAGCATGCACGTACAGCAAAGTAATTAGGAAGGCAAATGGAATTCTGTTATGACCCGGTGAGAAAGGTGTCTAGGGGTTCCCCTCAGTATTCACCTGGTAGGTTTGATTTCAAACACACCGTATTTTTAGCTCCCCCTTGGTGAATTCTTGTTCACTGCTTTCCAATTATAAGGCAAATAAACCAGTATAAACAGACTTGCTTAGGTTTAAAGAAGAAAAGTTGAAATTTATTAAACTTAAACTCTAATTCAGTTAACGCCTACAGATACACGACACGCCCACGCTAGCATGCATATTCAATACACACATGCAAATAGAGACAGAAAAGACCAGAAGAAAAATAAAGTGGAAAGTTTGAGGCAATATCTGAAGAGCTTTTGTTACGGTTCTTCAAGCTCACTGTAGAGTCCTTGATTATAGGTAGATCTTGTCTTTCGTTGGGGCCCAGTATTCTTCTTAAACCTTGTTCGCTGTAGGAGACTTCTCTCTTGGGGTTCATGTGTCTTAAGTGGCTTCAGAGGCTTGTGAGAAAGAGATGCGAGCAGACAGGAGAGAGATCTTCTCAGTCCAGGAGCAAAGTCTTTCTGAGTTCAAAATGTTTGTACAATTCAGAAAACCCCAGGTTGCCAAGCAGGTTAGTCATGTGACTAACTGGTCTGACCATGTCTTGGATTGTATCACCTTAGCAGTCTCTAGAATGCTCCTCTTACACACAATACCTGATGATCAAGGTCCATTGTGGTTTGAATGTGTCAGGAATGGTCCTTTGTCCTTCCAATCACTGTCTGTTAATATGCATATGTCTTTTCCAGCCACGGCTGATCTGGTTAACAAGTCTTTTCTTCATTCCAGTAATAGTTTAAAATCAATGTTCATGACAAAATTAATGTGTCTCATTCTTGGCAGGTGGGGGCCTAGCATGACAGGGATGTTGGCATTTATTGCAAGGGGGGGAAGGAGTATAAAAGTAGGGAAGTCTTGCTACAACTGTACAGGTACAGAAACCGCACCTAGAGTACTGCGTACAATTTTAGTATCCATACTTAAGGAGGGATATGCTTGCATTGGAAGCAGTTCAGAGAAAGGTCACGAGGCTGCTTCCTGTGTTGAAGGGGTTGTCTTATGAGGAAAGTTCGAGCAGGTTGGGCCTGTACTCATTGGAGTTTAGAAGAATGAGAGGTGATCTTATTGAAATGTATAAGATTCTGAGGGGGCTTGACAAGGTAGATGCTGAGAGGATGTTACCCCTCGTGGGGGAAATACAGAACCAGAGGGCACAATTTCAAAATAAGGGGTCTCCCTTTTAAGATGGAGTTGAGGAGGTATTTCTTCTCTTAGAGGATTGTTTGGAATTCTCTTCCCCAGAGAGCAGTCGAAACTGGGTCAGTGAATATATTCAAGGCTGAGTTGAACAGATTTTTGATCTACAAGGGAGTCAAGAGTTATGGAGGACAGGCAAGAAAGTGGAGTTAAGGCCACAATCACATCAGCCATGATCTTATTGAATGGCGAGGCAGGCTCGAGGGGCCGAATGGCCTATTCTTGCTCCTATTTCTTATGATTTTATGTTCTTATAATCTTATGACACCTTCCATCACTTTACTTATGATTGAGAGTAGACTGATGGGGCAGTAATTGGCCATATTGGATTTGTCCTGCTTTTTGTGTACAGACATACGTGGTAAATTTTCCACTTTGTTGGGTAGATGCCAGTGTTGTAGCTCTACATGAGCAGCTTGGCTAGGGGCACAGCTAGTTCTGCAGCACAAGTATTCAGTACTACTGCCAGGATGTTGTAAGGGCCCATAGCCTTTGCTGTACCTCACGCCTTCAGTCATTTCTTGATATCACATGGAGTGAATTGAGTTGTTTGAAGACTGGCATCTGTGATGCTGGGGACCTCAGGAGAAGGTATAGATGGATCATAAAGATAATTGCAAATGTTTCAGCCTTGTCTTTTGCACTGACATGCTAGGATCCCCTATAATTGAGGATGGGGATATTTGTGGAGCCTCCTCTTCCAGTTAGTTGTTTAATTGCCCACCACCATTCATGACTGGACATGGCAGGACCTTGATCTGATCCACTGGCTCTGCCATCACCCAGCTCTGTCTATAGCATGCTGCTTCCACTGTTTAGCATGCATGCAGTCCTGTATTGTAGCTTCACCGGTTGGCACCTCAATTTTCGGTTATTCCTGGTACTGCTCATTGAACCAGACTTAATCTCTGGCTTGTTGATAATGGTCCAGTGAGGGATATGCCAGGCCATACAGTTTGTGGTTGAATACAATTATGCTGCTGCTGATGGCCCACAGCACCTTATGGATGCCCAGTTTTGAGCTTCTAGATCTGTTCTGAATTGATCCTATTAGTATAGTGGTCATGCCACACAACACAATGGGGCATGTCCTCAGTGTGAAGGCAGGATTTGGTCTCCACAAGGATTGTGCAGTGGTCTCTCCTACCAATACTGTCATGGACAGAAGTATCTGCGACCAGTAGATTGGTGAGGACGAGGTCAAGTAGGTATTGGTTGGTTCTCTCACCACGTGCCACTAACCCAGTCTGGCAGGTCTGTCCTTTGGAACTTGACCAGCAGAGGTGCTACTGAGCCACTCTTGGTGATGGTCATTGAAGTTTCCCACCCGGAATACATTCTGTGCCCTTTTTACCCTCAGTGCTTCTTCCAAGTTGTGTTCAACATGGAGGAGCACTGATTCATCAGTTGAGGGAAGGCATGAGGTTTCCTTGTCCATGTTTGACCTGATGCCAAAAGACTTCACGGGATCCAGAATCAATGTTGAGGACTCCCTTTGTGTCGCCACCTCTGGTGGTGGTGGAGTCTGGGACATTGGCTGTAAGGTATGATTTGGTGAATATGATTATGTCCGGCTGTTACTTGACTAGTTTGTGGGACAGCTGTCCAAATTTTGGCACAAGTGCCTGGATGTCAGTGAGGAGGACTTTTCAGGGTCAACTGGGCAGTGTGTTCCTTTGTGATTTCCACTGCCAAGGTCAATCCAGTTTTATTATTTAACTTTTCTGTAGCGGTTTTGGTACAATTGAGTGGCTTGCTCGGCCATTTCAGAGAGCCAACCACAGGAGCTTCATGTAGGTCAGACCTGGTCAGGACAGCAGATTTCTTTCCCTGAAGGGCATTAGTGAACCAGAAGGGCTTTTACAACAATCGGTAGCTTCATGATTATCATTACTGAAACTAGCTTTTTATTTCATATTCAATAATTAATTGAATTTAATTTCTCCCATTTGCCTTGGTGGGATTTGAACTTGTGCCACTGCAGCATTAGTCCAAGCCTCTGGATCATTTTGGGACATCCTGAAGATGTGAAGGCACAATATTTAAAAAAATCAGAAGTCTTGTTGTGACTAAACCCAACCAGGTGAGCATTTCACCTTACTACTGATTTAAGTATTGAAGATGGTGGAGAGACTTTGAGGGGTTGATATGACTGGCCCAATTAAACTGTTGGCCAATGGTGATCCTGAAGATATCGATGTCGAGGAACCTGGTGATGGTGATGCCATTGAAAGTCAGGGAAGACAGCTGGGTTCTCTTGTTCGAAACTTTATTACCTGCCACTTATGGGGCATCAATGTTACCTGCTACTTGTTAGCCTAAGCCTTTCTGTTGGCTAGCACAGACAGCTTCATTATCAAAGGACATGAATGGTGGTGAACTCTGTGGAACCCAACAGCAAACAGCCCTTTTCCTGACTATATGATAGAGAAGTTATTGATGAAACAGCTGAATATGGTTGGGCCCAGGAAAAGTATTCCCATGAACTACAATAAGTTTTTTTGAAAACAAAAATGCTCCAGATGTTTCCGGAGGAGCATTTTCCTGGACCTCCCTCTGAATAATTGGTCAGTAGGTCAGGGGAAGGTGAAGGGGCAGCATTTGGGAAGTGTGCGCACAACCTTGTACTCTTGCCACTGACCACACCCCTTTCTTTGATACCTGTCTCAGGTTGAACCAACCTGTTTACATACATAAAAATGTACAAATTAGGAGCAGAGGTAGGCCATTCGGCCTCTCTAGCCTGCTCTGCCATTCAATAAGATCATGGCTGATCTGTGTGTCTCGAATTCCACACTCCCATCTGCCCCTGATAACCTTTGATTCCCTTGCCTAACAAGAATCCATCCGAAGAAGGGTCACTGACCCGAAACGTTAACTCTGCTTCTCTTTCCACAGATGCTGCCAGACCTGCTGAGTGGTTCCAGCATTTCTTGTTTTTATTTCAGATTTCCAGCATCCGCAGTATTTTGCTTTTATACAAGAATCCATCTACCCCGCCTTAAAATTATTCAATGACCCCGCCTCCACCACCTTCTGAGGCAGAGAGTTCCCAAGTCGCACAACACTCTGAGAGAAAAAATGTCTCCTCATCTATGTCCTAAAAGGGCGACCCCTAATTTTAAAACAGTGCCCCCCTAGTTCTGGACAAACCCACATGAGGAAACATCCTCATCACATCCACCTTGTCAAGACCGTTCAGGATCTTATAAACTTCAATCAAGTCTCCCTTCACTCTTCTAAGTTCCAGTGAAAACAAGCCCAGTCTGTCCAACCTTTCCTCATAAGACAACCCGTTCATTTCAGGTATCAATCTAGTAAACCTCCTCTGAACCGTCTCCAATGCATTCACATCCTTCCTTAAATAAGGAGACCAAAACTACACACAGTATTCAAGATGTGATCTCACCAATGCCCTCTATAACTGAAGCATAACATCCTTACTTTTTTTTTCTATTCCTCTTGCAATAAAGGATAGCATTCCATTAGCCTTGTTTATTACTTGCTGTACCTGTATACTAACTTTTTGTGCCTCATGCACTAGAACACCTAGATCCCTCTGCACATCAGAGTTCTGCAGTCATTCCCCGTTTAAGTAATACTCCGCATTTTTATTCTTCCTGCCAAAGTGAACGACTTCACATTTTCCAACATTATACTCCATCTGCCAGATTTTTGCCCACTCACTCAACCTATGTATATGGGCCTGCAAGCTCCTTATGTCCTCTTCACAACATACTTTCCTACCTATCTTTGTGTCATCTGCAAATTTAGCTACCATGCCATCGCTCCCCTCATCTAAGTCATTGATATAAATTGTAAAAAGTTGAGGCCCCAGCACGATTCCACTCGTCACATCCTGCCAATCAGAAGAGGACCCATTTATGCAAACTCTCTGTTTTCTGCCAGACAGCCAATCTTCTATCCATGCTAATATGTTACCCACTACACTATGAGCTCTTACTTTGTGCAATAAACTTTTATGTGGCACCTTGTCAAATACCTTCTGGAAATCCAAGTACAGTATGTCAACGGGCTCCCCTTTATCCATAGCACATGTTACTCCTTCAAAGAACTCCAATAAAATGGTTAAACATGATCTTTCTTTCACAAAGCCATACTGACTATTCCCGATTATCTTGAGTTTTTCTAAGTGCCCAGCTATAGCCTCCTTAATGATCGATTCTAACACCTTCCCCATGACAGACGTCAAGCTAAATGGCCTATAGTTACCTGTTTTCTGCCTCCTCCACTTCTTGAATAGAGGGATTATACTTGCTATTTTCCAGTCTGATGGAACCTTTTCAGAATCTAGCAAAATTGGAAAAAATTAACACCAACGCATCTACTATCTCATTAGCCACCTCTTTTAAGACCCTAGGATGAAGCCCATGAGGACCCGGGGACTTGTCAGCCCACAGCTCCATTAGCTTGCAATTTTAGTGTCCTTTTCGACTCCGAGCTGAGCTTACAACTCTATATCCTCACCAGGACAAAAAACATCTACTTTCATGTCCAGAACATTGCCTGCCTCAGCCCATCTGCTGCTGAAAATATCATCCATACCTTTGGCACCACCAGACTTGACTGTTCCAATGCTTTCCTGGCCAACTTCCCATTCTCCACGCTCTGTAAACTTCAGCTCATCTAAAATTCTGTTGCTGACATTCTATCTTGCATCAAGTCCCACTCACCCATCACCCCTGTTCTCGGTGATCTACATTGGCTCCCAGACACCTAATCCCTACAACTTAAAATTCTCATCCTTCTGTTTAAATCCTTTCATGGCCTTCTATCTCCCTATCTCTGTAATCTTCTCCAGATCCTAACCACTCGCTGCGTAGAAAAGATTTTCCTCATGTTGCGATTGTTTTTTTGCCATTCACCTTAAATCGGTGCCCTCTGGTTCTCAACCCTTCCTCCAAAGCGAGCATTTCTCCCTATCTACTTTGTCCAGAACCCTCATGATTTTGAATTCGTCTATCAAATCTCCTCTCAACCTTCTCTTTTCTAAGAAGGACATCTCCAGCTTCTCCAATCTATCCACGTAACTGAAATCCCTCATCCCTGGAACCTTTCTTGTAAATCTTTTCTTCAGCCTATCCAATGCCTTCACATCCTTCCTACGGTGTGGTGCCCAGAATTGGACACAATACTAGAGTTAAGGCCGAACCAGTGTTTTATACAGGTTCAACATAACTTCCTTGCTTTTATACTCTATGTCTCTATTTATAAAGCCCAGGATTCCATATGTCTTTTTAACCACTGCCCTGCCGCCTTCAATGATTTGTGCCCATATACCCCCAGGTCCCTCTGTTACTGCACCCACTGAAGAATTGTACCCTTTATTTTATATTGCCTCTCTTTGTTCTTTCTACCAAAATGTATCATTTCACACTTCTCTGCATTAAATTTCATCTGCCACCTGTCTGCCCATTCCACCACCCTATCTACATCCTCTTGAAGCCTATTACTATCCTCCTAACAGTACACAATACTACCAAGTTTTGTGTCATTTGCAAATTTTGACATTGTGCTGCGCACATCCAAGTCATTAAAATAGATTTAAGGCTCTCCTTAAAGTTTATCATTTAAACCACGTCACAACCTGCTTATCTCCTTCTTTAGCTGGGCTTCCATTTTTGTCTGTACTTCTGTAAAACGCCTTTCGATTACGATAAAGACGCAATATTAAACCGCCCAGGTCACTGGTGCAACTGGTGGTAATTTCACCTTGTTACACAGCCGTGTGCTCTCCTCACATACAAATACAACCACATCGCAAACATAACCTGTGCAGGAAGTAAACCTCAGACTGGGAGACACCGCGTATCTAATCTATTACAACAAATGGAAGCGAAAGAGGCTGGGAGGGAAGAAAGGGGGGGTGGAAGGGGCAACTCAACTTCACCATTGTCAAGTTTGCAGAAAAGTACGAGATGTTTCTTTGTGAAGAAGCAGACTTTCGTGAAATTAAATATATTCAGTATGCGAAGTTTCTGTTTAAGCTGCTCAGATATTGACAGTTAGACATCATCCCCAGGGCAATTGGGTCATCCTACAGGTTGCACTTTTGGCTCCGCTAGCAGTCACCATTCTCACAGGCGAGGGTGGGAGCCGCTGTTTTTGAACAGTCCCCGGGTTTTGTCTGCTTTACCCCCACCCCCACCCTCAGTAAGCAGTGAAAATTGCAAGAGGGTACGTGCGTCAGGAGCAGAGTGCGCAGTCGCGGCGTCCGGAAGCTCCTAGTGCCAGCGATGTACCAAGAGCGGCAGCAGCTCCAGTATCAGCCCCAGCTCCAGTTCCAGCTGCAGACCCAGCCCCAGCGCTACTATGAACCTGTTCCCACCAAAAACTGACCATCTGCTTGGACTCGCTGCGAGCAGTCGCTGCTTAACAACATCTTTCAAAAACTCTGCAGACCCAGGATGCCCGGTGGAAAGAGAGGGCTGGTGGCACCGCAGAATACTTTTTTGGAAAATATTGTCCGGCGATCCAGCGGTAAGATAACACTTGCAGCGATGCTCTAAAGCACTTTATAGGATTACATACAGATTGGCGGAACGGTAGTCTTTATTCTCTGTTCCGAAGAAGGGTCACTGACCCGAAACGTTAACTCTGCTTCTCTTTCCACAGATGCTGCTGAGTGAATCCAGCATTTCTTGTTTTTGTGTCTTTATTCTCTCGGCAGTCTTTTTGTGTCACCTTTATTTAACGCCCTTTCATTGTTCGAGTTGCACCCAGATTGATTTATTGATGATATGTTAAAGGTGTGGGGAGATAAAGCAGAACTATATACATTGGAGATCAGCTATGTTAAGGACAATTCATTTGGATTTAGTTTTGGACCTTTCTTAATTTTGTTACTCTCACATACTTCGGAAACCGTCGTTTCACAAATACAGAACAGCCAATAAAAGAAAGAGAAATACTGAAAGCTTGCCGCATGAATTAGAAGTAATTTGTTGAAACACTTATTAATAGACCTTGCTGTGATGTTAAACTTTTTTTAAATGAATAATTTGAGTGCAAACACATACAGCTCCTTCTGATCTGTACCGCCATTCTTCCTGTCGCATCTCTAACATGCTCGATACCGTTATTTTTAGTTTTAATTCTACCACTGAGCGAGACCAGCACAGAGTAACAATGGGTGTTAAAAACAGTGATTTAAAGCGTCCGGCAGTAAATGGGGAATGCACAAGGCACAAAGATTTTAAAGCCTAATGTTTGGGAGAAATAGTTCTTTTGGTGATGTGCAAATCGACGCCAACCGGTGACATAACCCCCAGGAACTTGGGGCGCTCAATCTGAAGTGATTTAAGGGTTACAGAAAGAAAGGATTTCAGGACAGTTTCACCTGCAGCGTTCTTGTAAATCCAGTTTCAAGCTGCTGAAACTGTCATTGGAATAGATATTTAGAATATGGAAGAGTTCCAAACATTGAATAAACGAACATAGTTTTGGTTTGCCAGAGAATGATGTGGAAGCTGGTGCAAACTCTGCCCAGACTAATGACATATACAAACTATATCATTCCCCATACTTAACACATAGTCCTTTACACATAACAATCAATCTCAAAACATTCCAATGCAAACATCATGTGCGCTGTGAGAAAAGCTGCAGAAAGAGAAACTACATCTCGTAGGTTACAGCATTTAAAGCACGCGTGTATATATACCTATATATATTTCTACAGACATAATCTGTAACGAACTTTAGTTGAAGAAATGTCCTTAAATTGTATAAACCGCACTATATATTGCACATTTAAAGCATATGGTATTTGAAGGGCTGGGGAAAATGGTTGAGACATTTGCTCCTGTTAGGTGAGATGTAGCTTATATCTGGTACGGTATGTTGCCTACCTTTGTCATCAAGGGGCCGTTGAGAAATGCTGTGATGTGTCCAAATCTTGAGTGACGGTGAGAGTTACACTTCCCCACTTTCTCTGTTCGCTCAGCGCTGGACTGTTGGTAACAAGAATGAATCATATCGCAGCCCCACCAACTCAGTGGTATCTTTTCTTGCCGTTACGGGTCGCTGTTACTCCTCACGCAGAGACATCTACCCCAGTACCACCTCAACCTTTTAACTGGACCCCTGCTCCTCTCTCACACACACACTGTGGGCAAACTCGGCTGCAACTAACTTTGGGGAGTAATTTACACGAAGACGTCAAGCAGTTTGACTGAGACTATACGTCAATAGCCGGCTGCAAATCAACTCTTAAAAGCAAAATTTTCCCAATGAACATTGCTGATGTACTTATTAAAGTGACAGAATTCGCCTATTATAAACCTGTTCTTTTAAATTTGTCCGCGCATCAATGGAGAAATAAGAAAATAGGAAATCCAAAGGGCATTTGAAGGAATGTTCAACAAACCGGCCCGACAGAATAAAACGCTGTGCGCAAGCCCTGCTTTAGAACTTAGAAACAGATTAACAGGGCATTTTACGTTTCAGTCTGTTCCTTGAAAATTAATGGCACAGAATTCGTTTCATAATCTAAACAAAGGACAACGTGAATTTCGATTTATTAAAAAAAAACACAGAAAGATTAACCAATTGATGGAGCGACATGAACAGAGTTTTCACCATGAAAGTTATGATATTTGAAAATTATTAATAATTATTGTATATGGGATACAATTTAGAAACCTTGGGATAACATTTTTAACCAGTGAGTTGACTGGTATATCTGGAGATTTACAGTCAGTACTGCATGTTCCCACAGCTCCTCATCACAGATCCTATTTGAATCACTGGTCAGTAATTACAAATAAAAATACAAAATTAGATGTTATTTTTTATTTCTAATGAGAACTGCATTGAAAGGCAGATTGCAAAATATCCATGCCCACACTAAGACTGCCGATTTCCACCTCCATAGCATTGCCTAAGTCTGTCTGTCCCTACTGCAGCTCATCTGCTGCTGAAACCCTCATCCTTTGTCACGCCTAGACTTGACTATTCCAATGCACTCCTGGCTGGCTTCCCATTTTTTACCCTCTGTAAACTTCTGGTCATCCAAAACTCTTCTGCCTTAATTTATACAAAGGCCGACATGAATTTTGATTTATTAGAAAAAAACAGTGTAACAGAAAACCTAACAAATTGATGGAGTAACACAAATAATCACATTGTATTCACCATGCATGTTCTGAAATTAGAAAATTATAGACTGTTATTGTATATGGGATACAAATTAGAACCCTTGGGTTAACTTTTATATAAGCATCAAGTTCTGTTCACCAATCACCCCTGTGCTTGCTGACCTACATTGGCAGCCATTTGAACAATGCCTTGGTTCTAAAATTTACAATAAAAACAGAAAGTGCTGGAAATACTCAGCAGGTCTGGCAGCATCTGTGGAGGGTCTGTGACCTTTCATCAGAATTTACATCCTTATATGCAGATCACTCCATGCCTTCTCCCCTCCTTATCCCTGCAATCTCCTCTGGCCTCACAACACTAAGATATCTGTGCTCTTCCAATTCTGGCTTTTTCAGCATGCCCAATTCTGATCACTCCACCATTGACAGCCATAGCTTCAGCTGCCAAGGCCCTAAGCTCTGGAATTCCCTCCCTAAGCCTTTTCAACCCTGAAACTCTCTCTCCTCCTTTAAAACATTCTTTAAATCCTATCTCTCTCACCAAGCTTTTGGACATTTGCGCTAATATCTCTTTATGTGGCTCAGTATCAAATTTTGTTTGATAATGCTCCTGTGAAGCACCTTGGGGTGTTTTACTACATTAAAGATGATTTTTAAGTGCAGGTTGTTGTTGTTTCTGATGATTTTAATGTAAAACTCTTCTCCATCTGCTTTCACATGTGATGTCACCTCCATGAAGTACGACATGTTTTAGAGTCATAGAGTCGTAGAGTTATACAGCACAGAAACAGGCCCTTCGGCCCATCGTGTCTGTGCCGGCCATCAAGCACCTAACTATTCTCATTCCATTTTCCAGCATTTGGCCTGTAGCCTTGTAATGCTATGGCGTTTCAAGTGCTCATCTAAATACTTCTTAAATGTTGTGAATGTTCCTGCCTCTACCACCCCTTCAGGCAGTGCGTTCCAGATTCCCAAACACCCTCTGGGTGAAATTGTTTTTCCTCAAATCCCCTCTAAACCTCTTGCCCCTTACCTTAAATTTATGCCCCCTGGTTATTGACCCTTATGCTAAGGGGAAAAGTTTCTTCTTATCTAACCTATCAATGGCCCTCATAATTTTGTATACCTCAATTATGTCCCCCCTCAGCCTTCCCTGCTCTAAGGAAAACAACCCTAGCCTTTTAAGTCTCTCTTCATAGCTGAAATGCTCCAGCCCAGGCAACATCCTGGTGAATCTCCTCTGCACCCTCTCCAGTGCAATCACATCCTTCCTATAGTGTGGTGCCCAGAACTCTACACAGTACTCCAGCGGTGGCCTAACTAGCATTTTATACTGCTCCATCATAACCTCCCTGCTCATATTCTATGCCTCGGCTAATAAAGGCAAGTATCCTATATGCCTTCCTAACCACCTTATCTACCTGTGCTGCTGCCTTCAGTGATCTATGGACAAGTACACCAAGGTCCCTCTGACCTTTTGTACTTCTAGGGTCCTACCATCCATTTTATATTTCCTTGCCCTGTTAGTCCTCCCAAAATGCATCACCTCACACTTCTCAGGTTTAAATTCCATTTGCCACTGCTCCGCCCATCTTACCGGCCCATCTATATCGCCCTGTATATCGTTTTGTGCAACTGATAACATTGGGGCAAATTGAAAATGAATACAACTTTAAGTAGATAAGCTTTAAGATGACAGGAGTGAATAGTTGCGATTCATGCTTCGGGTACTCTAGGAAAAGTTACAGTGCTTTTAAGATTAGTTTGGATAGTTGCATTTATTGTATAGTTGCAATTACAACACTCTGATGACTCATTTTGTAAGTCAGTGTAACTGAGACATAGAGACCAGATGGCTTGATCTGTGCTGCATTAGTTGATCTCAGCCTAAGAGACCTTCGGGTATCATAATTGCCCTCAACATCCCCTGGACTAGAGCGGTGAAGGTCAACTAGGGATTCGGTTCTGCATTGCTATCAGTTTTAGAAATTGTACATGTAGAGAGGATAGGATTGGAATCAATTGCCACTAGCGAGGCACCACCATCTAGCTTGTAAAGTGTTTTCAACGTAGATAATCATCCTGAGGCACCTCAAAGGTAGTAGACAAATAATCACTGAGCCAAAGAAAGAGGGTTTGGGTTGGGTGAGCAGATGCTTGGTCAAAGAAGAGGGTCTTAAAATATGTGGAGGGATTCGGGGAGAAATTCCAGAGTGTGGCTGAAGACAAGGCGGCCAATGGTGGGATGAAAGGAGGGGCGGATGCACAAGAGGCTGGAGTCAGAGGAATAGAAAAGTCAGAGAGGTTGTAGGGCTGGAGATAGGGAGGGGAAAAACCATGGAGGAATTTAAACACAAGGATAACAATTTTAAATTTGAGGTGTTGGGGAAACCAGGATTCAATGTAGGTCAGCAAGGGCAGGGGGATGGGTTAGTGTGATTTAATGTGGGATAAAATATGAACAGCTGAATTTCGAATGAGCTGAAGTGTAAGGAGGGTAGATGTTGGGAAACTAGGAGGCCAGCCAGGATAGCTTTGGAGTAATTGGGGATGAAATTGGTCTACAACAATAGTTCAATAGCTCAGAGCCCTTATTTGTCAATGGAAAAGAGAATGATTGAGGTGTGAAATGGACTGTCGAATCATTATGGAACCACTCTGCACTGCTGGCAGAGACCAAGTTCACCACCAATGAGTCTGAAGATGACAAAGACAAGAAGGAGGGTTTCAGCAGCAGATGGTCTGTGGCTGGGTGGATGTTGCGAATGTGATCTTTGTGATGAAAACGATAGAAGGTCAGAAACAGCACCAGATCAAAGAGAACATTAGGTTGTGAAAACTGTCGCCTGAAACTGGCTGAAACGAAAAGGAAAAGTAGAGTAAGTGGTAAGGAAATTGAGTTTATAGTGGGACCAAAAATAATGGCTTCAATCTCCCCAGTGTTTAGCTGGAGGATCTTCTGGCTCATCCAAGAATGGATGTCAGAGAAATAATCTGACAGTGCACAGGCAGCAGAACATGTTGAGAGAGGTGGTGCATATGTAGAATATGTGGAAGCTGACTGTGGTTGATGTCACCAAGAGTTGGCACGTAGACAAGCAAGAGGAGGGGAATCCTTGGAGGATTGCAAGTGGTGATAGCACAAGGATGGGAAGTGAAACCATTGCTAGAGATGCTCTGGCTATGATAGGATAGTGGAGTGGTACCAAGCAAGGACAGTCCATTGGAACTGCAGGAGAGATATTGGAGGAAGATGGTGTGGTCAGCTGTCAAAAGACACAGTGAAGTTTAGGAGGTTAGAAAGAATAATGCTCCAGGGCCACAGTCACGGAGAATGTCACTGACATGGGAAATCCAGCAACTTGAAGTATCATAAATCAACATTTCCAGGAGGGGAGGGGAGAAGACTGGCAAAAAATTATTGTTAAAAATATATCTGAAAGTAATATCCCATTATTTTCTAATTCCTATCTCTAAAGAAAAAAATCAAAGTATTGGGGATCAAATTCAACTTTCTATGGGGGTGCAAACGGAAGGCATCAGACCAGCTTCCCATTATACACCTCGACATTATAGATCCAACCCGAATTATTTTTCAATTGACTCATCACGAGTGGCTAATCAGCTCCTACCCATTTTGCATCTCCACCAAAATTGAATTTAGCCCCTCTCCTTGTTTATGAATGGAGGTATTTATACCCTTTTGTAAATTTATTACTTCAATGAGGGAAGTATTCCTATGTTGAAATTGATTATGTGAAACCGTGTGTATGGTAAGGTTCCTTTATACTATACATGCCAGAGATTTCCATTCTAGTTGATCTGAAATGCATGTCGTGCTGTGTTACCACTGGCAGTGATGCAGCACTTAATGTTAATTACTGCAGGCCCACATTATCCAAATACAGTTTAACCTAACTGTAATAAATCAGTGAACATTGACTAAAACACTAATTAAACAAATTAATAAGGGTCACATCAGACAAAAAGAATCCAAAACAGCATTTTTTGCATTTAATAACCTTGAATTCCCTATACTGTATGAGTCTCAGTTGAAGTAGGTTTAAATACTGCTACTAGTCACTCAATACCTTACCACATTTGTAAAAGCAAGACTCGTGTGAACAGGATGTTTGTTTTGGAGCTTTAGAGCAGCTGAAACATAAAGGAGCAAAAAGATGGCAATCTCCTTTTCAAATGATTTATAAGGCATAAACCAACTATGTGGTCTTAAAAAGCAACATGTCTTCATTAGTTTTGTCCCAGCAGAGATGCACCAACAGCTGACTGCTGTCTTACGCTGATTGCCAACATGGAATTATCCTCCCAGGTAGCAACTGAATTTGCTGTAGGTTTGAAGGTAATTGGAACTATTGATTTTTATGCAACTGGCACCTTCCAGGCACCTGGGAGAATTGCTCAGTTCATAATGTTCAACTGTATCAGGGAAGCTATAGAGATATTGATCATGCAGTTATCCATTTCCTCAAGGCAGGAGAACAACAATGCTTCTACCCCATTCTTGGGTTTCTAAGAATCTTGGAGCTATGGCTTGCAGTTAACGTTCAGTTGCACTAGTCTTTTTGGTCTAATTCCCCCAATATCGGCGTAAACAGCGCAAAAGATTGTGGAATTTTAAGGGAAGATTTCATTCCGTTTAAGTTGAGTTTCCATGGTCATTTGCGTTAGATATAAAAGCTAGAAACCCTGCCCACAAAACTGGCCATGCCTCAGGGTGAGCTAAGCACCATTGGGAATTTCCGCTAATTGCTATCGAGGAGGCTCCAAAAATTAAGCTGGAATTTTTGGGCAAAAGTACACTAATAGGTCTATTTTGAATGGTAATTTAAAAAAAAAATTCAATAAAATCACGACTGTACCCCAATCTAACGAGAAAATGGTTTTGTTTATTTTTGAATAAATGACTTCAGTAATTTAAGATTGACTTGCTCACAAATGGTGGATTGACACTTTTTAAAATGATAAATTAATTTTCAGTTGTATTAATCCAACTTTACTAAGTTACCACTCTTAAATATATGAAGGAATATTTTTAAAGCATCATTTAAAAAAATATTCTGTTGTACAATGCTGCCCGATTATGCTGGTTCATGGCAAACTTTGTATTCTTCGATTGTCAGGAAAACCCTACATGCCAAATGGGAAATATTAATTTCATCGGTTAGAAACTTACTTTTAATGGGAAACAATCCTACAAGTAACTTTTAAAAAACTAGCAGCCAAGATGGCCACTGCCATTTACATCTGAAGTACCAGGATATTGGACTGGAGACAAAAAGTCGAACAAGAAGCCCAGCCAGGACAATGGCGCGCTCCAAGTGATTGAATTATCTAGAATGGCTTCATTAGCATGGCAGTCAAGGTCATCCCCACACATTGACTTTGAAAGAGACAACCCCCTCCAAGTGTGAATGGACATCGTGGGGCATGTAGAACCTTGAATTTCATTAGAAGATTCCAGAAAAATCTCATTAGAAACAAAGAGGATTGAGAAGAACCATGTGATGACCTGTTCATCTCTTAAGAAACAAGTTTTATTACACAGACAAGCAGACAGCAGTTGAGAAGGCTGCTGCTCCCCTGTCTCTCTCTCCTCTCTCTCTCCCCAGAAAACATCAGGTGAAAACATCTGTGACTGGAGGATCTTCCAAGCCTACAGACCGCTACAGCCAGCAACCAGGGGAAGAGAGACAACTACAGATTCTGCCTCCAGGAAAACCCTGAGCAAAGCAAGCCAGCCAAAATACACTTTGACTAGCAAGGAGTTCAAGAATACAGCTTCAGCTGAGGACTACTGGATTTACAGACTGTATTTAAGTTCCATTTATTCTGGACTTTAATCCCTCCTGTAATCTGTTTGTGTGTGTGAGATTCTCGTGTGAATGTGTGTGTAGCATATTTTTTAGTATATTAAAATCGGGTTAGAGTTTTAAGTATAATAAACTTACCTCTTTCTTGTTTAAACTCAAGAAAACCTGTCTGATTGGTTCTTTCACAATCTCAGTAAAGGAAAAAGGTAAAACACTCACAGAGATGGTAAGCACAACCACTGTTTAAAAGGAATAAACCCTGTTGCAGTCAAACTACAGGAATGGGCAAGAGGGGAGCCTGAGACCCCCCCTCCTCACCTGGCCGTAACACCGATATTCAAATGAGTTTAAGCGGGATCTTGGAGGTGAGGGGAAACACATTTCAAAACAGGCGCAATTTGTGCTGGAATCACCAATTGTGCTCAAAGTGGAAACTCTACTCCACGGCATGTATACATCCTCTCACAATCAACTAAAATATATATTTCTCAAATATGTAGGTATGTGCAATGTCCAAAATATTATCTTTCCGGCACCAAATATCCCTAAATAAGCAGATAACCTTTTCATCTTGAGTCAAATGATCACCTGAATATGCTCAACCTTTATCTTCATCTTTATGCCTCACGTGTATGGAAAAGATGACTTCATTGCTGGTTCTTGGTTAGACATAACTATAATCCTCAAATCCCTGCAAAACAATAATACAATGGGTTATACCAAGTCACTGACCTACTATAGAGACAGCATTGGCACATACAGGCAATTGCCTGAGTTTTTAAGTAAATTAAGCTGTGCTTTGCAAAAAGCATTACCAAACATACACAGAGCTGTTTTGGTGTGTTGGATGTTGGTCAGGGCCAGCAATTGCCTGCAATTGTCACTTACCTCCACCTCCCCAAAACTCACAAACCCCTCTCAGACCTTAAATGTAAAGGTAACTGCAGTTATAAATCCTATGATGTTTCAAATCTCACAATAGTGAAATATTTAAAATGATCACCTCTTTCTTCACCTTTACGCCAGTCAGTTTCAGCAGAATTCTGTACAGCTTTTGATTTTTTCTGTAGAGTGCTTCTCACAGTGCTTATACATGCATACCTACCCTGAATCTGCTCATATTCCTTCTAACTCTCTCAATCTGTAGCACCAAAATTTTCAATACTACGTCTGAATTTAATAAGATCTGTTTCTAGTTTTTTTTTCTATTTCATTTTTGGACTTCTGGAGTCTTCAGGTTATTCAGGGTATGCTACAGGCTAGGTCACCCTCAGTTAATTTTTCTGCTGTAGATTTTTTTTTACAGTAATTCATAATTTGTTTTTATATTCATTCATCGGATATGGGTGTCACTGGCAAGACTAATATTTGTTGCCCATTCCTAAATGCCCTTGAGAAGGTGGTGGTGAGCTGCCTTCTTGAACCACTGCAGTCCATGAGCTGCAGGAACACCCACAGTGCTGTTAGGAAGGGAGTTCCAGGATTTTGACCCAGCGACAGTGAAGGAACGGTGATATATTTCCAAGTCAGGATGGTGTGTGGCTTGGAGAGGAGCTTTCAGATGGTGGTGTTCCCATGCATCTGCTGTCCTTGTCCTTCTATGTGGTCGAGGCCATGGGTTTTTTAAAATTAGAATATTACAGCGCAGTACAGGCCCTTCGGCCCTCGATGTTGCGCCGACCTGTGAAACCATCTGACCTACACTATTCTATTTTCATCCATATGTCTATCCAATGACCACTTAAATGCCCTTAAAGTTGGCGAGTCTACTACTGTTGCAGGCAGGGCGTTCCACGCCCCTACTACTGGAAGGTGCTTTCAAAGGAGGCTTGGCAAGTTGCTGCAGTGCATTTTGTAGATGGTACAGACTGCTGCCGCTGTGTGCCGGTGGTGAAGGGAGTGAATATTTAGGATGGTGGATGGGTGCCAATCAAGCAAGCTGCTTTGTCCTGAATGGTGTTGAGCTCCTTGAGTGTTGTTGGAGCTGTACTCATCTAGGCAATTGGAGACTATTTCATCACATTCCTGACTTGTGGCTTGTAGATGGTGTACAGGCTTTGGGGAGTCAGGAGATGAGTTACTTGCTGCAGAATTCCCAGCCTCTGACCTGGTCATGTAGCCACAGCATTTATATGGCTAGTCCAGTTAACTTTCTGGTCAATTGTAACCCCCAGGATGTTGATGGTGGGGGAATTCAGCGATGGTAATGCCATTGATCATTAAGGGGAGATGGTTAGACTCTCTCTCTTGGTGGAGCGGGTCATTGCCTGGTACTTGTGTGGCACAATGTTACTTGCCACTTATCAGCCCAAGCATGAATGTTGTCCGGGTCTTGCTGCATGTGGGTATGACTGCTTCAGTATCTGAGGAGTCGCAAATGGTACTAAACATTGTGCAATCATCAGTGAACATTGTTACGACCGAGACGGGAGGAGTGCATTGTCTTTTCTAGTTCCACTTCTCCATGGGTCACAACATATATTTAAATATTTACCCGGTTACCAGTACACTCTATTTTTTATCCCTAAATAAAATACACCAACCAGGTTTCTTTAATAAACAACAAAATTATCAGTATCATGAAACAGACTTATCCAGGTAACAAAGCAAAGCATTAACGCACAGATTGAAATATGAAAGTTCCCTTTTTAAAATCCCCCAATTACACACACACACACACTGGAAAAAGAATACAGAAATTCTCTCTCTAGAGGTCTGTTACAAAAAAAGATTTTAAAAAAGTACTTTGGCCAAATACTTGCTAATTCTTGATGAAAAAAAGTTGTAGTAGGATGTCAGATGCCCCTATTTTTGGTTTGGCATCTGGGTATACAGAAACATGTCACTGGGATCTGTTCAGAAGCAGTCCATTCTGGAAATGTCGAGAATTATTCTAGTCGGCTTTCCAGGAGAAATGTGGCATCAGGGTTTTCCATCAGCACACACTTGAATCGCAGGATTTTCCCCCAGCTTCTCAGGAGCTTTACAGCACCAGGATTTTAGCTCTCTCACACTGGATCTCTGCAGGATATCTTCAAAGAGGTAGAGAAGGAGGTGAGCTGGGCGGTTTATTTTAATACTTGGCAGGAAAACACCACTGTCTTCAAACAGTTCATACCCAAACTGCACTGAAAACAATATCCAAACCCCAAACAGAGAGCCGACCTCCTGACCTCCATAACCCTTGATATGTGGCTTCTATGTAACCATTTTTCACCAGGTCACTAAGGCTTCTGTTGTTTACTGAGCCCAAAGCACACAATTTCCAGCACAGGTGGCTTTCAAACATCTCAAGTGTCTTTTCAGTGAACTTGGTAAAAAAAAACACCTCCATGGAATCTTTTCAGTTTTAACACAAATCCTCAAAAAAACAAAATATTAAAAAAAATGGAAGCACTTTCATATCAACCTCTGACCTTGTGATGGAGGTAAGGTCATTGATGAAGCAGCTGAAGATGGCTGGGCCTAGGACACGACCCTGAGGAACTCCTGCAGCATTGTCCTAGGGCTGATATGATTGGCCTCCAACAACCATAACCATCTTCCTTTTATGGTAGGTATGTCTCCAACCAGTGGGGAGTTTTCCACTGATTCCCATTGAATTTTATTTTGTTAGGGCCATACGTGGTCAAATGCTGCCTTAATGTCAAGGGCAGTCACTCTCACCTCATCTCTGGAATGCAGCTCTATTGTCCATGTTTGGACGAGGCTGTAATGAGGTCTGAAGCTGAGTGAACCTGGTGGAACCCAAACTGAGCATTGGTGAGGCAGTTATTGCTGAGTGAGTGTCTCTTGATAGCTTCCATCACTTTGCTGATGATTGAGAGTAGACCGATGGGGCTTTTTGTGGACAGGACATAACTGGGCTATTTTCCACATTGGCGGGTAGATGCCAGTTTTGTCCCTAGCATGAAATGCACTTCCACATTTTCACTGCTTGCCAGTAGGATGTTTGCATTAGTTTTCCAATGAAAAGCATTTCTGCTAGTTATTTGAAATCAGCAGTAATAGATTATTTTATATAGAATTACATAGCATTTACAGCACAGTTTCTCTTGGAATTCATATAGACCCAGAGTTAGACCACACTTAGAGAACTGTGCTCAGTTCTGGTCTCCATGTTGCAAAAAGGATATAAAGGCACTGGTGCAGATGCAATAAAGATTTACAAATAAGATACCAGAACTGAGAGGTTATAACTATTAGAAAAGACTGAACAGATTGGGGCTCTTTTCTCCAAAAAAAACCAGAAGGCTGAGGGGTGACCTGTCAGAGGTTTTTAAAATTATGAAGGAGTTTGATAGAATAGAGTAGAGAAGATGTTTCCACTTGTGGGGAGTCCAAAACTAGGGCCATAAATTTAAGAGAGTCACTGATAAATCCAATAACGTCAGGAGAAACGTACTTACTTAGGAGGTGGTTAGATTAGGGAACCTGCTACCACATGCATGAAGTAGCTGAGACGTATAGCATTGATACATTTGATGGGGAGCTAGGTAAGTACATGAGGTTGAAAGGAATACAAGGAAATATTGATAGGTTGAGATGAAGGAAGGTGGGAGGAGCCTTGTGCGGAACATAAATGACAGCATCGACCTGCTGGGTCCAATGGCCTGTAAATTCCACATAAAGTAATCTATTACTGCTGTTTTCAAATACTTTGCAAAATTGCTTTTCATTGGAAAACTAATGCAAGCATCCCTCTGGCAAGCAGTGAAAATATGGGAGTGCATTTTATCCTACGTAGGGTGAGAGGCACATATTAACAATGTTTTCGAAGCAAAAGTGCTGATGTGAACCCGCACTCCCTTTACTCTCTATTTATTGTAAAGCATAGTGGCAATGCTACTAAACTAGTAATATAGAAGCCTACGTGAATGCTCCAATGATATAAGTTCAAATCCCACCACATCAGATGGCGGAGTTCAAATTTAATTAATTAGTAAATCTGGAATAAAACGCTAGTTTGGAGGGTGACCATGAAAGTACCCTACCCTGCTTTTGAATTCTATTGCTGTCGAAATAAACCCCAAGTATTTATGTGGCTTTATCAATGCACATTGCTACTATTAAATATTTGTGAATCAATACACTTATATCCCTTTCCTTCTCTACCCCACTGATTTTCCAAGGAGTAGAAAGCTTCCTTATTCCATCTACCAAAATGCAGCACAACATACTTATTTTTAATTTGTCATTCAGTATTAATATACCACCCAATTTAGTGTCACCTGCAAATGTTTATACTGTACTTCCGATTCCTGAGATTAAATCGTTTATGTAAATGGTGAATAACAGTGGGCCCAGCACCGATCACTGTGGAACACCCTTCCCACCTTCTGCCAGTTTGAATAACTACCTTGAACCTTATTCTTTGTTTTCTGTTTTGTAGCCAGTTTGCGATCCCTTCTGCTACTTGTCCCCTGACTCCACATGCTCTGACCTTAGTCATGAGGCTACTATACAGTGTCTTATCCAAGGGCTTTTGAAAATACATTATATCCAATGCCTTATCTATCTTTTCTGTTACTTCTTCAAAGAATTCAATAAGGTTGGTCAAACATGGCCTTCCCTTTTGAAAATCATGCTGACTACTCTATCATATTTTCAGTTTCTAGATTTTTAAAATTACATTTTGATTAAAGATTCCATTATCTGTCCTACCATCAATGTTAAACTAACTGGTCTATAGTTCCTTAGACTTGTTCTATCTCCCTTTTTAAATGGAAGAAGGTTAAAACTAATTTGGCAGAAGAGCAGCATCACGATGACGCGTAGAGAGGAGATACAAGGTGTGCGAGGACTGGGGGAGACAAAGAGCATTAGAATAAAGAGTGCTTCAGAAATAGGAGGAATCACAGAAGGGAGAAATGCCTAGCAGACTAAGATGGGTTTGGTGTGTATGTGCGTAAATGCACAGAGGTTGGTAAATGATAGATGAGCTGCAGGTATAATTAGCCACAGCAGTTATGACATGTTGGCAATATTGCCTAAATCAAGGGGAGGACTGAGCTCTTAATATTTCTGGTTACAGGGCATTCAGGAAAAACAAGGAAGGAAATAAAAGGAGATGGTGATGGCAGCATTGATCATAGATACTATTACAGAACAAAAATGAATGATATTTTTCTTGAAATTGAGGATTCAAAGGCAGATTCTATTTTGTTAGAATTAAGGAATGATAGAGGAGCTCGGTATATATTAAAAGCCATGAAACAGTGAGCAGGAGATAGAGGGCAAATTTACAGGAAAATTGCAGAAAGATGCAAGAATTTTTGAGTAATGAAAATGGGAAATTTCAATTATCTGAATATAGACAGGAAAATAACAATGTAAAGGGCAAAGAGGAAGTTGAATTCCTAAAATGTATACAAGGGAACTTTCTTGATCAGTATCTTTCCAGTTCAATGAGGAAGGAAGCAGTGCTGGATCTAGTTCTGGGCAATGAAGTGGGGCAAGTGGAGCATGTTTCAGTCGGAGAGTCATTTGGGTAACAGTGATCATAATATAATTAGGCTTAGAATAGTTATGGAAAAGAACAAGCAAAAGTCAGATACGAAAATACTCAACTGGAGGAGGGCTAATTTCAGTGAGTTGAAAAGTGATCGGGCCGAGGTAGATTGGAATCAAAGATTGGCAGGTAGAATAGTAAGTGAGCAATGGAGGACATTCAAAGAGAAGATGGTTTGGGTACAGACCAGGACAGATTCCACCAGGGGGAAAGGAAGGGCATGTGACCAAAACCACACCTACCAAAAATGGGACATATTAATTTCATCATATGGAACATTTTGAACTGTTACTGTATTTGAAATAATTTGTTTAAAGAGACCACAGCAGTGGCTGAAAACATGGCTGCACATTTGCATTCTAAAAGACAGTTTAATAAAAGAGACACTGGAACTGCTCCCTGATTCAATTAACCATATGGATCTTGATCAAGAGACATTGAATGTGTAAAAGGACAGCATTCCACCCCCAGTGAGAGTGTCTGCCAAGCTTGGGGGAAATCCACAAACCTCACTGGGCAGGTTGTTCCAAATAAGGAGCTAGTCACATGACTAACCTGCTGGCCAGCTTGGAGTTTTTTGAATTGTGCCACACAGTTGGAGAAAAGATTGCAATTGAACTTGAAGAAGAGACCACCCATCTCTCCCTCACTCTCTCTCACGCAAAGTTCCAGGGACCCACAGAAGTAACTCCAGCCTCAAGAGAGAAGACCCCTGCAGCCTTCTGGTACTAGCTAAATAAGTGAAAGCGTGCATTGGGCCCCAATGAGAACTGCAAGATTTAATTGCAATCAAAGACTCTACAGTGAATACCAAAACTAGTACTGAACTCCATATTACTTCAAACCTCCTCTTTAATTCATTTCTTTTCCTCTTTCTTTATTTGCATGTGTGTTTATCGCGTATGCATGCTAGCGTGGCCATGTTGTGTATTTTTAGTAGTTTTAACTGAATTAGCGTTTTAAGGTTAATAAACTTACATCTTTCTTATTTAAATCTAAGAAAACATGTCTGGTTGATTTCTTTGCCATTACGATTAGCGAGCGGTGAGCAAGGATTCACTGAGGAGAAGCTAAAAAGACAGTGTTTTAAAAATTAAACACTGTTACGGCCAAACCAGGAATAGGCTGAGAGGGGAGCCCTAGACCCTGTCCTCACCTGGTCATAACAGGCATTTAAGGTTAGCGTTCCCTGGATGAGTAAAGATATAGGGATTAAAATGAAGGCTGCATTTGCTGACAACGCTACCGCTAGGTGGCGCTGCTGTGGCACATGCACAAATGCAGCATGTGCCACTAAAACGTCACAGTCTGCAACTTTGGGCAGCAGCCAGGACTAAAGATGGCGCTGCTCAAATAATTACACGGAGGCAACCTAACAAACACATGGCAGCACACAATGGCCGGAGTGAGAGAGCGAGTGGGCCGGGGCCGGGGCCGGGTGGGGGGGAGCGGAGTGGCCGGAGAGAGCAGCAAGGGGGTGGGGGAGCGGAGCAGCCGGAGAGATCGACGAGGGGGTGAGCGGAGCAGCAGGAGAGAGTGGGGGGGAAGGAGGGGGAGTGCGTTTTTCTGCGCATGCACCAAAAACTTGCAACAGCAAATGACGTACCGGGCGGTCCCAGCACCCGCGACACCAAGGTCTTCAGCCGCTCGCTCCCCACGGCTCTCTACAGCCTCTCGCTTCCAGCCCCCTCCATCCAGCCGTTCCCTCCAGCTGCAGATCCCCCATCCAGCCACTGTACTTCAGGCATTGCAGCAGTCTGGTCCTTGCCTTTTGCATTCCCCCCTTCAGGCACTTCTGAATTTAACTCCCTCGCACTACACCCCCACCCCCTCTCTACCTCCCCCCCTCCCTCCCCCTCCCCCTCTCCCCCAACCCCCTCTACCCCACTCGACCCCCAACCCCCCTACCCCCTCTCCCCCTCCCCCCTCTCCCCCCACCCCCTCTCTCCCCCCAACACCCTCCTCCCCTCCCCCGCACCCACATCACCTCCTCCCTCCACACCCCCTCTCCCCTCTCACCCCTCCCCCCATACCCCCACACCCCTCTCCCCCCTCCCCCTCTACCCCCCCACTCCCTCCCCTCTACCCCCACACCCCCCCTTTACCCCCTCACCCCCCTCTACCTCAGAGCAACGTAGAACAGGGACTGGAGCACATGTAGTGCCCCAGACAATGGAAATGTTTTCAGAGCCAATTACAACAGGGACTGGAGCACATTTACAGCCCCAGACAATGGAAAGGGTTTTAGTGCAGTGCCGTGGGCTGGGGCACATGCAGTGCCCCAGACAATGGAAATGTTTTCAGAGCAACTTACCTTGGAGCAATCTCCTCTGTCTAATAAAAATGAAACAGACTGAAATCTCCAAAATGACTAAATAATTGCGATAAAATGCGAGAAAATGCCCGACGAAACCTCTCCTCCTTCCACTTTCAGAAACTCGCGCCGAAGCTTGACGCATGTGTGAATATCCGAAGGTTGACGCATGCGTGAATACACGTTGGCATTGCATAAAGCGCATGCGCCGAGGCCGACCAGGAGCATTGCCCGAAGATGCACACGTCACGCGATGACGTCATCGGCGCATGCGCTAACCAGTCCTGGCAAGCCGGAACGCAGCGCATGCACAGAGAGCAGGAGACCGTCTGTGCATGTGCGCATCGCGGCGCAGCCTGATGACGTCAGTGGCGGCCAGCTTTGTCGGGAATCACTTTGTAAAATGAAACAGAAAAAGGAGCCTTATGATAAATTTCAGGCTTATAATTTATTAGAGAACAAAGCTAAATATAAAAGTACGGGGAAGAACTGAAAAAGGAAATATGAGGGGTAAAGAAAGTGACTGGGAATCGATTAGTGGGCAACATAAAAAGGAACCCAAAAGTCTTTTGTAAACAGATAAATAGTAAAAGGGTAATAAAAGAAAGGGTGGATTAGGAACCAAAAAGATCGCATGGAGATAGAGGGTATGGATGAGGTACCAAATGGAATACTTTTCAGCTATCCTCATTAAAGAAGAGGGTGCTGCCAATGTCAGAATAAAGAAGGATGCAGTTGAGAAATTGGATAGGATAATAATAGATAAATTGAAGGTACTAAAAAGGCTGGCAGTTCTCAAAACAGAAAGGTCAGCCACCCCCTCTGGATGGGACACATCCTAGCTAGGTTACTGAGGTAACTAAGGGTGAAACTTACAGATGCTCTTGCCACAATCTTCCAATCCTGTTTAGGTATGGAAGTGGTGTCAGAGGACTGGAAAGTTGCAAATGCCACACCCTGTTCAAAAAATAGGAGAGGGATAAACCTGAAATGGTAATCAGCCTAACATCAATAGTGAGGAAATGTTTAGAGATGTTAATCTGGGGCAAAATTAATTGGTACTTGGAAAAAATATGGGTTAGTAAATGAAAGCCAGCAAGGATTTGTTAAAAACAAATTGTGTTTGGCAAACTTGATTGAGTTCTTTGAAGTAATGGAGTGGGTTGATAAGGATAGTCCGGGTGATGTTGAGTATGTGGAGTTTCAACAGGCGTTTAATAAAGTGCCACATAATAGACTTGTTAAAAAAATTGAAACCCATGGGACTAAACGGGCAGGTACTGCATGTATACGAATTGGCTAAGGGACAGAAAGCATAGCGTTGTGGTGAATGGTTGCTTTTCAGACTGGAGGGAAGTGAGCAGTGGTGTCCCCTAGGGGTCAGTGTTGGGACTGCTGCTTTTTTGATGTATGGACGTAGGTATACAATGTAGAATTTTGAAGTTTGTAGATGACACAAAACTCAGAAATATAGTAATCAGTGAGTAGGATAGTAACAGACTCCAGGAACACATGGACTGGTGAAATGGGCAGACAAATAGCAGATGAAAATTAATGCAGAGAAGCGTGAAGTGATTCATTTTGGCAAGAAGAATGAGGAGAGGCAATATAAACTAAATGGTATAATTTTAAAGGGGTTGCAGGAACAAAGAGACCTGAGAATGTACGTACTCAAGTCATAGAGTCTAAGAGACATTTACAGCATAGAAGGAGGCCATTTGGCTCATCAAGTTCTATGCCAGCTCTCCCTAGAGCAATTCAATCAGTCCTGTTCCTCCGCTCTATCCTCGTAACCCTGCAAGTTTACTTCCTTCAGGTGCCCATCCAATTTCCTTTTAAAATCATTCATTGCCCTGATTCCACCACCCTCATGGGCAGCGACTTCCAGGTCATTACCACTTGCTGTGTAAAACATTTCTTACTCACATACCTCCTGCATTTCTTGCCCAAAATCTTAAATCTGTGTTCCCTAGTCCTTCAACCATCAGCTAATGGGAACAGTTCTTCCTTGTCTACCTTATCTAACCTGTCATAATCTTGTATATCTCTCTAAAATCTCCCCTCAATCTCCTTTGTTCCAAGGAGAACAACCTCAGCATCTTCTGTCTAATCTTGTAGCTAAAATCCCTCATCCCTGGAACCATCCTGGTAAATCTCCTCGGCACCCTGAAGGACTCTCACATCATTCCTAAAGTGTGGTGACCAGAACTGGACACAATACTTCAGTTGTGGCCTAGTCTTTGAAGGTGGCAGGACAAGTTGAGCAGGCTGTTGAAAAGGCATATGATTCTTGGTTTTATAAATAGAGGCAGAGTGCAAAAGGAACAAAGTTATACTCAACCTTTATAAATCACTGATTAGACCCAGCTGGAGTATTGTGCTCAATTCTGGGCACCACACTTCAGGAAGGACGTCAAAGCCTTAGAGAGGATGCAGAGGAGATTTACTAGATGGTACCAGCCAATGAAAGACTTCAGTTGCATGTAGAGACTGGAGAAACTAGGATTGTTCTTAGCGCAGAAAAGGTTAAATGGAGATTTGATAATAAGCATTCAAAATCATGAAGGGTTTTTATACGATAAATAAGGAGTAACTGTTTCCAGTGGCAGTAATTAGACTACACAGATTTAAGGTAATTGGCACAAGAACCAGAGGCAACATGAGGTAAAAAAGTTACACAGTGAGTTATTAAGTTCTGGAATGCACTGCCTGTAGGGCAGTGGAAGCAGATTCAATGATAACTTTCAAAACGGACTTAGATAAATACTTGAAGTGGAAAAAATGTACCAGGCTTTGGGAAAGAGCAGGGAGTGGGACGAATTGGATAGCCCTTTCATGGAGCCGGCACAGGGATGGTGGACCAACTGGCCTCCTTCTGAGCTGTATGGGTCTATTTTTTTAAATTTAAAATAACATTAGCTCTTTGCACTTCTCTGGTAATATTCCCTTTTCTATTGAATTTATATATATATCTAATAGCCACTTTGCTCTATGTTCCCTAGTTTCTTTTAGTATGTATGAATACAAACCATCCAGACACAGGGTTTTATTCTTTCTTAGGTTTGATGAGTTTATCAATGAAGTCACCCTTGCTCCCTTAAATGCCTCGCTATCTTTTTCGATCTTGTCTAATCTCATATCCATCTTGTTAGTTTCCCTGGCGAAAACTGAGACATTCAATTTTTTTTTGTTTATTCATTCACAGGATGTGGGTGTCACTGGCTAGGCCAGCATTTATTGCCCATCCCTAATTGACCTTGAGAAGGTGGTGGTGAGCTGCCTTCTTGAACTGCTGCAGTCCATGTGGGGTAGGTACACCCACAGTGCTGTTAGGAAGGGAGTTCCAGGGTTTTGACCCAGTGACAGTGAAGGAACAGCGATATAGTTCCAAGTCAGGATGGTGTGTGACTTGGAGGGGAACCTGCAGGTGGTGGTGTTCCCATGCATCTGCTGCTCTTGCCCTTCTAGGTGGTAGAGGTCAAGGGTTTGGAAGGTGCTGTCTAAGGAGCCTTGGTGCATTGTTATAATGTATCTTGTAGATAGTACACACTGCCGCCACTGTGTGATGGTGGTGGAGGGCTGCCAGTCAAGCGGGCCGCTTTGTTCTAGATAGTGTCAAGCTTCTTGAGTGTTGTTGGAGCTGCATCCATCCAGGCAAGTGGAGAGTATTCCATCACACTCCTGACTTGTGCCTTATAGATGGTGGACAGGCTTTGGGGAGTCAGGACGTGAGTTACTCGCTGCAGGATTCCTAGCCTCTGACCTGGTCTTGTAGCCACAGTATTAATATGGTTACTCCAGTTAAGTTTCTATTCAACCAGGATGTTGATAGTGGGGGATTCAGCGATTGTAATGCCATTGAATGTCAAGCGAGATGGTTATTGCCTGGCACTTGTGTGGCACAAATATTACTTGCCACTTATCAGCCCAAGTCTGGATATTGTCTAGATCTTGCTGCATTTCTACACGGACTGCTTCAGTATCTGAGGAGTCGCGAATGGTGCTGAACATTGTGGAATCATCAGCGAACATCCCCACTTCTGACCTTATGATTGAAGAAAGGTCATTGATGAAGCAGCTGTAGATTGTTGGGCCGAGGACACTATCCTGAAGAACTCCTGCAGTGATGTCCTGGAGCTGAGATGATTGACCTCCAACAACCACAACCATCTTCCTTTGTGCTAGATATGACTCCAGCCAGCGGAGAGTTTTCCCCCTGATTCCCATTGACTCCAGTTTTGCTAGGGCTCCTTAATGCCATTGTTGGTCAAATGCTGCCTTGATGTCAAGGGCAGTCACTCTCACCTCATCTCTGGAGTTCAGTTCTTTTGTCCATGTTTGAACCAAGGCTATAATGAGGTCAGGAGCTGAGTGGCCCTGGCGGAACCCAAACTGAGCATCACTGAGCAGGTTATTGCTGAGCAGGTGCTGCTTGATAACACTTTCGATGACACCTTCCATCACTTTACTGATGATTGAAAGTAGACTGATGGTAATTGGCCGGGTTGGACTTGTCCTGCTTTATGTGTACAGGACATACCTGGGCAATTTTCCACATTTCCGGGTAGATGCCAGTGTTGTAGCTGTATTGGAAGAGCTTGGCTAGGGGCGCGGCAAGTTCTGAAGCACAGATCTTAAGTACTATTGCCGGAATATTGTCAGGGCCCATAGCCTTTACAGTATCCAGTGCCTTCATTTGTTTCTTGCTATCATGTGGAGTGAATCGGATTGGCTGAAGACTGGCATCTGTGATGCTGGGGACTTCAGGAGGAAGCCGAGATGGATCATCAACTCGGCACTTCTGGCTGAAGATTGATGCAAATGCTTCAGCCTTATCTTTTGCACATGTGCTGGGTTCCCCCATCATTGAGGATGGTGATATTTGTGGAGCCACCTCCTCCAGTTAGTTGTTTACTTGCCCACCACCATTCACGACTGGATGTGGCAGGACTGCAGAGCTTAGATCTGATCCGTTGGTTATGGGATCTCTTAGCTCTGTTTATTGCATGCTGCTTACACTGTTTGGCATGTAAGTAGTCCTGGGTTGTTGCTTCACCAGGCTGACACCTCATTTTGAGGTATGCCTGGTGCTGCTCGTAGCATGCCCTACTGCACTCTTCATTGAAATAGGGGTGGTTCCCCCATCTTGAAGGTAATGGTAGAGTGGGGGATATGCCAGGCCATGAGGTTACAGATTGTGGTTGAGTATAATTCTGCTGCTGCTGATGGCCAACAGCGTCTCACAGATGCCCAGCTTTGCATTGCTAGATCTGTTCGAAATCTATTCCATTTGGCACGGTGATAGTGCCACACAACACGATGGAGGGTATCCTCAATGTGAAGACGGGACTTTGTCTCCACACGAACTGTGTGGTGGTTACCAATATGGTCATGGACAGATGCATCTGCAGCAGGCAGATTGGTGAGGACGAGATCAAGTATATTTTTCCCTCTTGTTGGCTCCCTCACCATCTGCCGCAGACCCAGTCTAGCAGCTATGACTCGGCCAGCTCAGTTAGTAGTACTGCTACTGAGCCGTTCTTGGTGATGGACATTGAAGTCTCCCACCCAGAGTACATTCTGTGCCTTGCCACCCTCAGTGCTTCCTCCAAGTGCTGTTCAACATGGAGGAGTACTGATTCATAAGCTGAGAGAGAGTGGTAGGTGGTAATCAGCAGGAGGTTTCCTTGCCCATGTTTGACCTGATACCATGAGACATCATGGGGTCCAGTGTCTATGTTGAGGACTACCAGGGCAACTCCCTCCCAACTGTATACCACTGGGCTGCCACCTCTGCTGGGTCTGTCCTGCCAGTGGCACAGGACATACCCAGAAATGGTGATGGTGGTGTCTGGGACATTGTCTGTAAGGTATGATTCAGTGAATATGACTATGTCAGGCTGTTGCTTGACTAGTCTGTGGGACAGCTCTCCCAACTTTGGCACAAGCCCCCAGCTGTTAGTCAGGAGGACTTTGCAGGGTCGACAGGGCTGGATTTGCCGTTGTTGTTGCCGGGTACCTAGGTCGATGCCGGGTGGTCCGTCCGGTTTCATTCCTTATTGACTTTGTAGTGGTTAGATACAACTGAGTGGCTTGCTAGGCTATTTCAGAAGGCAGGTAAGAGTCAACCACATTGCTGTGGGTCTGGCGTCACATGTAGGCCAGCAGATTTCTTTCCCTGAAGACATTATTGAACCAGATGGGTTTTTACGACAATCAGTGAGAGTTTCATGCAACCATTACTGAGACTAGCTTTCAATTCCAGATTTTTATTAATTAATTGAATTTATTAGTTAATTGGATTTAAATTCCAGCAGCTGCCGTGGTGGGATTTGCACCTGTGTTGCCAGGGCATTAGCCCGGGCCTCTGGATTATTAGCGCAATGACATTATCACTACCCCACCTTCTTCCCCATGATTGTGCCTATTGTGTTATGAAGGATATTTCAAACATCAGAATGTGTTGATTTGATTTTGCTCTGTTCATGATGAAACATTTATAGTCAGTGTTTGTCGGAAGAATTATCAACAGTAAAATCTTTGGGTTGAATTAAAGTTTATGGTTAGAAACTAATTGGCCCTGGGCCCAAATAAGGACCCTGGCTGCTTAAGAAAGGGAAGTCAGACACTGGTAGAAAGCAGACTCTGAGGAGAAGCACCATATGAATAAGACATCAAAGTAATGTTTGCGCTGAATAAATGATGAAAGGCCACTCCACAAGTGATTCACTTTTTTTTTCATTCTTTCATGGGTTGTAAACATCACTGGCTAGGCCGGCATTTATTGCCCATCCCTAATTGCCCTTAAGAAGGTGGTGGTGAGCTGCCTTCTTGAACTGCTACAGTCCATCTGGTGTAGGTACACCCACAGTGCTGTTAGGAAGGGAGTTCCAGGTTTTTGACCTAGCGATGGTGAAGGAATGATGATATAGTTCCAAGTCAGGATGATGTGTGACTTAGAGGGGAACTTGCAGATGCTGGTGTTCCCATGTGTCTGCTGCCCTTGCCTTTCTAGGTGGTAGTGGTCACGGGTTTGGAAGGTGCTGATAAAGGAGTCTTGGCAAGTTGCTGCAGTGCATCATCTAGATGATACACACAGTTTCTACTGTGTGCCGGTGGTGGAGAGACTGAATGCTTAAGATTGTGGATGGGATGCTGATTAAACGGGCTGGATGGTGTCAAGCCCCTGAGTGCTGTTGGAGCTGCACTTAGCCAGGCAATTGGAGAGTATTCCATCACACTTCTGATTTGTGCCTTGTAGATGGTGGATAGGTGTTGGGGAGTCAGGAGGTGAGTTACTCGCTGCAGGATTCCCAGCCTCTGATCTGGTCTTATAGCCACAGCATTTATAAGGTGGGTCCAGTTCAGTTTCTGGTCAATGGTAACCTCCAGGATGTTGATGGTGGGAATTCAGCAATGGTAATGCCATTGTACGTCAAGGGGATGTGGTTATATGTTGTCTTGTTTAAGATCATCATTGCCTGGCACTTATGTGGTGCAAATGTTACTTGCCACTTATCAACCCAAGCCTGAATGTTGTCCAGGTCTTGCTGCATATGGACATGGACTGCTTTAGTATCTGAGGAGTCGTGAATGGTACTGAACACTGTACAATCATCACCAAAAAACCCACTTCTGACCTTATGATGGAGGGAAGGTCATTGATAAAGCAGCTGAAGATGGTTGGGCCTAGGACACTACCCTAAGAAACTCCTGTAGCGATGTCCTAGGACTGAGATGTTTGGCCTCCAACAACCACAAACATCTTCCTTTGTACTAAGTAAGACTCGAACCAATGGAGACTTTTACCCCTGATTCCCATTGACTTCAGTTTTGCTCGGGCTGATTGTGATTGTTTGACATAGTATGCGAGTAGAGTCTAAGGACTGAGAGATGCGTGTAAGAATATGCGTAGAATAGGTGTGAGTATGTGTGCGCACATAAATGCATGCAAAAGAGTGTGTACTTTTGATAGTGTTTGTGGAATCGTGTGTAAGAAAGATTATTACAATTTTCTGTAAATGTGCTTGAAATTGCACCAGTTGTGTGAATGTTTTCCTTTTTCAGGAGGTGCATGCCTTGGACAGAGTCTCTTCTTTCAGGGGGGAGAGATGTTCCCACAGAGCAGCTCCTAGAGGGGACACTAAACCGATTGTGCCATCTCTGATTCTGATAGAATCGGACAGAGGGGAAAAAGTTTTGCAATTTTTGAGGAGAGGATTAAAATCTTGACAATAGAAGATAACCTCCAGCAGGCGATGAATGGCTAAACATTTGTGCACCATAAACCTGTGTCCCATGGACTCAACAGAGTGAAGGTGGGGCTGTACTAAGAGTAATAGGGTGGAGAGAGCAAGAGTTTTACTGGGGAAAAAGACATCAAAGTTGGATGTGAGGGTGTAATTGAGCAGATTGGAATATGCAGAGTATGGAGAATGGAGGACTAAAGGCTAGACAGTTAGGAATTTGAGAAGCTGTTGTAAGTGAATTGAGGGGAGAGTTCTTTTCCTGGGGTGGATGCAGAAGAAATTGGGCTTGAATGGGGAAAAGAGGATGTGAGTGGTGAGGGATACAAGGAAGTGTGCATAGATGTCCTTGTGATTGAGATGGTGGCAATAGAGAGGCCATGTGAGATGGCAAGGTCGAGGGGGTGCCCGTGATAGAGCGAGAGCTAAAATGTATGGTGAGGTTAAGGAAGGACGGGAGAACAGTGAATTCAGAGGAGAGAGGATAAGGTGAGCTGTGCTGGAGGGACATCAAGAAAGAAATTGTACAAAGGTACCAAGGGTGAAACAACAGAAACAGCACGGTGAAAAGTATCTTCCCCATGTAATAATACCTGAAATTCTGCCGATTTATGTATCCAAACCAGAACAAAAAGGCAGTACATTGCCAATAAAATAAGATCTTGTAAATTGTGGTCAAGTATGCTATTTCACAAAATCCGTGATTGCTTTGCCTTTATCTTCAGTTGATCTTACAGGTATGTGTCCATTTTCAGTGCAGTGAAGAAGTTAGGGTTAGTGTATATGGAATCCATCTGAATTGTTTAACAGAAACAGGAATTTATTTTTAAATGTACTTATTCCAATTTGATTAAGAAGATTAAGATTTATTAAAAAAGGGTTAAACAGAAGAAGGAGTGATGCAGTTGTACAAAGCCATGGTCAGACCCCATCTGGAGTACTGGGTTCAGTTTTGGGCAATGCACCTTGGGAAAGATATATTAACCTTGGATGGGATGCAGCACAGATTTACCAGAATGATACCAAGGCTTGAAGGGTTAAATTATGAGGACAGGTTGCTTAAATTTGGCTTGTATTCCTTTGAGCTTAGAAGGTTGAGAGGTGACCTAACTGAGGTGTTTAAATTGATAAATGGATTTCATTGGGTAGATACAGAGGGCTGAATTTTATTAGCGCGCTGCACATCACGGTGACGCGCTTTGAACTCGGTGGCCTTCTGACACGGAAGCGCCGCCGCTAAGCCCCCGCAATATTTCACGTGGGTGCTCATTTAAACGGAGAGTACGGAGCAACCGTAGAGGGGGTGGCCGCTCCATACACGGCAATGGCGTCTGGCACCACTGCACAGGCGCCGGCGCCATTTTTAAAGGGCTTCAAGTCCTTCGGAAAAATGTTAATTTTTAAAGTGATATAGTGGTGCATTGTATGTCAAAAATTAAATAAATGTTGGAGGCCCTTTTCCCCCCCACCCCAATGTTTGTTTTCGGGGCAATATCAACAAAATGAAGTTTATTCCCAACCCGAAATTTCCCCCCCAACCTCTTAACATTTGCCCTTCAACCCATTCCCACCATTCCCACAGTCAATAAGAAGTGTATTTCCCACTCCCCTACCCTCCCACCCCGATAATTTAAGTCCTCCCCGTCCCCACCAGTGTCTTGCCTCGGAACTCCGTATGGAGATCCGAAGGCATGCGAGTTGTGGCCAGCAGCCGTAATATCTACGTGGGACAGCTGCCAGGACAAGGTAAGTAGATGTAAATTTATTAGCATTGATTTTACTATTGAAATGAAGGCCCACCGCCAAGTGGCGGGGGGGCCACACCGAGGCCTCGCCGTTGCCGGTAAAATGCGGCTGGGCCTTCTTGGCGCTGGGGATCATGGCGGGCCATTCCCGCAAGTATTTTACTGGCCCCACCCCACCGCCATGAGTGCCGGTAAACTTTAGCCCACAGAATCTATTTCATCTGGTGGGGGAATCCAGAACAAAATGGCATAACCTTAAAATTAGAGCTTGGCCATTTAGTAGTGAAATTAGGAAGCATCTTTTGGAAATCTGAAACTCGCTTTCCAAAAGGCTATGGATACTGGATCACTTAAAATTTTCAAGACTGAGATCGGAATATTTTTGTTAGATAAGAGATATTGATCAAAGGCAGATAAATGGCGTTGAGGTACAGATCAGCCATGATATAATTGAATAGCAGAACAGGTGCTGAATAGCCTAATGTTCAAAAGCTATATTAATGTCAGACCTATTGCGAATAGGAATTCCATCGACTTGGCAAGATATGCTTTATGTGTTATGTGTTAGTTATGACTTCATGACCAAAAAAGATTTATTGTGAGAGGACAGATTTGGTTTTTCCTTCATGATAAAACCATGAACAGTTGGCATTTGCTGATAATATTTTTCCTACTTTCTGCAAATTACTTCCTTTATTTGCCATTCTCGGGATGCGGGCATCGCTGACAAAGCCAGCATTTATTACCCATCCCTAGTTGCCCTGAGAAGGTGGTGTTGGGCCTTCTTCTTGAAGCACTGTAGTAGTATTGGCTTGATACAACTGCTGGATTGCACAGCCACTTCAGAACGCAGTTAAGAGTCAACCACATTGGTTTGGGACTGGAGTTGCTTATAGAGTAGACCAGATAAGGAAGGCAGGTTTCCTTCCCTAAAGGACATCAGTGAACCTGTTGGGATTTTACAACAATCCAACAGATTCATTATCACTTCCTAATTGGCACCAGAGGATTTTGTTATTTGATACTCTCAGAATTTTTATGAAGCATATTTGTTAAATACTCTAACCTTTTCCAATGTGAACATTTGGAAACTGAACAAATTAATTTTGAAATCCAAATAGATGTATTAAAATTTGTAATTCAGTTGTAGGCAAAAGTCTGGCAGATGGAGTATAATGTGGGAAAATGTGAAGTTGTCCTTTTTGGCAGGAAGAATGTCTTCATAAATCAGTTTAGCTAAAAGTGTTACTAACGCTGATTGATTGAGTGTAAAGCTGCATTTACATGAGGTGGTTTTGCAATGACACAAAGAAATTGCAGTGTAAATCTGGATTCAAGGACTGACATAACACTGTGGTGAAGTGCAGTAAGACTCCTTCCTCCTTCACTTTGCACCAACACTACTGTTGCAGTGTGAATGCAGCTTTGTGCTCTTTTCCCAATTCCTATATACATATTTATTTAATCAGTGAATTCCTAATGTTGTAAACTGTTCAGTTCTACATTAGTGATTGCTTTGGTCTTCTTGCTTTCACTCAATTGCTGAATGATGTTTTAGATGGTCTTTGCAATTCAAATAAAGGAGATGGTTTGTAAATAGCATGTTATTGTACTATGTAGTGAAAGCTATATAAATAATTCTCCAAAAGTTCATCATAGCAGAAGAAATGCAAGACGTTAAAACATTTGTGGGTTTAGTCCCTATTCTACAATGCATTGATTTAAAGAAAACAGGTTATGAATAAAATTATGCTGAATTGCAGTGTCTGCTTTGTGCTACTTTTCCTGCAAGAGGAAAATGAACATGTGAAACAAGCATTGAATATGACAGTTCTATTTCTGTTAGCTCCATACTCACAGGATTCTTAAAAAATCTCATGCATCTTTGATTAGAGATCTAGCCTAGTTGTAGTACCATTTTAAATCATTGCAAAGTTATTCTATTTTGCATCACCGTAAAATCAATGATATGACTCAGGTGTCAGTTCAATGCATAATATGCACATTTTTACAGAGAAGTGAAACAATTTCGGCAGGTAGTTTCTTTTCTCTCTGGTTTTGCACAGGATGGATTTTGACTTGGTCTAATGCAAAGTCACAAATAAATGTCAAGGCAGTCTATTAAACAGCCTGGATATGTTATGAACTTAAGTTTATGAAAACTGCTCAAGTATAAGATATATATTTATAGAGCTTTTTAACATTCACCATTTAATAATGGATTGTTGGGAATATGTTAGAATGGTGAATCTCCTCTTGACTTGCTGTGAATATATGGAGTCACATATAAATCAAGCAGGTTTTCTTCCTGAAAAATATTAGTGAATCAGTTGGGCTTTTACAACAGATTCATGGCTACTTTTACTGATACAAACTTTTTAATTTCCAGATTGTTAAAGATTAATTCATATTCTCAAACTGACATGGTGGATTAATAGTTCAGGACTCTGGATTACTAATTCAGTAACATAACTGGTAATTAGCCGTCATTTGATGGTACTTTGCTGATGATTGGGAGGAGGCTGATAGGGCTGTAATTGGACTAGATTTGACTTGCTTTTAGCAGATAAGACTTCCCTGGGCAATTTTCCACGATGTCAGGTAGATGCCAGTGTCATAGCTGCACTGGAATAGTTTGGCTGGGGGACCTGGCTAGTCATGGTGTCTATAGTTGAGATGTTATTCGGATCCACGGCCTGCATTGTGTCCAGGTAACTCAGCTGCTTCTTAACATTGGGCTGAATTTTATCCAGCCAGCAGGAATGGGATTGGAGGTGTGGGGGCCAAAAAATTGGGAAGGGATGCGCTCGCCCAGAAACGGGGCGTCGTGATGTCGGTTCCGGAGTTTGTCAGTGGTGGGAAAGGTTCAAGCCGGCAGTGACACATTAGGACTGCAATTACAGTTGCTGAAGAGGTATTTAGCATGTATTTGCATCGGCCTGACTCAGATTTTATGGGGGTTACCAATTCAGTGAAGGGTGCACGGGGATCACATGCCTTCAGATCCCCGATCATTTAAAGATGGCGGCACCGAGGTGAGGCCTCAATGTCACCACAAGATGGCAGCCATGGGGAGTGTTGGATGAATGAAGGTGGCCATTACCTGACAGCAGGGCAGCCCTTGAGGCAAGGGTTGGCGCAGAGGGGTTGCAGCCCTCACGGGGTGGGCTTTGTCTCAGGCTGTCTGCAGGGATGGCTACTGAGGGGCATTAGCCCCTGTTCAGAGGGGAGTAGCAAGGAGAAGGTTGCAAAGGCATGGTCCTTGCCACAGGGGCAGTACACAGGAAGGTGAGCGACCAGCTGGATTGGGTTTCATAGACCTAGTCTTTGGTAACCCCTACGTTGTGTAGCAGAGACTCAGAGGGAGGCAGGGCCAGGTGGTGGCTGGGAAAACTGGTGAAGATCGATTCAGGGAGCCACAGCAGCCAGCCGTGCCAAGAAGGGCCTATTCGTGTCAAAGACGGTATTGAACCAACCGCAGCTACTTCGAAATATCTGAGCGGCAGTGTCAGCGAAGACTACAGCTCTCCAGGGAGGGCGTCACAGACTTATGTGCCATGCTGTAGGACAAGCTGTGACCATGGTCTTTGGTGGAAATCCAATGTCTGTGGGCCTGAAGTTCACCATGGCATTAAACCTAGACACTTCTGGTTCTTTCCAGGGATCCACTGGGAACATGGGTGGGATGTCCCATGCAGCAGCCCACCACTGCATCCAGGAGGTGATCAATGCCTGTTCAAGAGGGCTGGCAACTATGTACTGGACCGACCCTAACAGTCAGGTGGAGAGGGCCATCAGATTCGGGGCCATTGTTGGATTCCCCAAGGAGCAAGGCGTCATCCATTGCATGCGTGTGGCCATCAAGGCTCCCACAGAGCAGACAGTGGCCTTCATCAATAGGAAGGGCTTCCAGTCCAGCAATATTCAACTGGTCTGTGACCACCAAAAGCATTTCCGGCAGGTGTGTGCCTGCTTCCCGCGAAGCAGTCATAATGCCTACATAATTTGACAGTCCCTGGTGCCCCAGCTTTTCCATCCCCCCCACTGGCCTTCAAGTATGAATTCTCAGGGACAAGAGCTACCCAATGAAGACATGGCTATTCATGCCTGTGAGGAACACTCGCACTGCTGCAGGGGAGCGGTACAATACCTGTTACGGGTCCACCTAAGTGACCATTGAGCCGGCCATTGGGCTGCTGAAGATGAGATTCTGGTGCCTGGATTGATCCGGTGGAGCCCTACAGTATGCCCCAGCTAGGGTCTTGTGTATCATGGTGGTCCGCTGGGTACTGCACAATCTAATACTGCAGAGGAGAGAGGCCTTGCAACAAGAGGACATTGTTGACCACCACTCCTCATACGACGAGGATGCCGAGTAACCAGCGTGGGATGATAAAGCCCTTGTACCGGAGCCAAGGCCCATTGAGAGAGGTGCAAGGGAGGCTTGGGACCATCTCATAGATACCTGGTTTCTGCCACCATGATGCCCGTTCCACGTGAACTCAATAAATACTCACCTCATTGTATTCTGTGTGTCATCTCTTTTCTATTGCACTCACGTGCCTTGCGCCCAGGCTCACCATGTGCACGCACAGAGCTGAGAAGGTGACCATAAACGGCCTGCCCTGAAAAGGCAGCCCATTGAGGGAGCAAGTGTGAAGGTGGCATCTGACAGGGAAGCAAGGAAAGCACGATAGATTCTCAGCAATTAGAATGCCATCCATTTATTTAATACCCGATTACAAGACTAAGTTGCACAAACCCATGAAACCCCAAGTGCATCTAGGTGCTGTTCCTTATATGTTTCATGAGCTTCTATGAAGTGCTCCTCCTGTGCTGGCAGCTGAGGTGAAGGCAGACTGTTGAACATGCTGCCCTGTAGCCTGGGATGACTTTGGTAGGTGTCCTCTGGCTGCCTGAGGCCTGGAAAGCCCATGGCTGGCTGAGGGGTTCCTGCATGGGTGCAGGAGCCTCCTCAGTCGTCGCAGCTACTCAAGCTGGGGTCACTGGCGGAGGGATTGAGGAGCCAGTATCCACACTCAGAGCACACTGAGGGGAGCTCTCTGATGTGGAAGTTAGCCTAACCTCTTCCCTTTCAAGGCTAACTTAAGCCTCCCTGCTGACAGTAGAAGGACAAGGACCTGGAGAAGACACCAAGTGCCTCGTCCCCCTCTCCCCTTGCCACTGCTGCGTTAAACTCATAGCCAAGGTGAGGGTGTGCAGGTCTGCGCACATCTGTGGGATCTGGCTCTTCATGAGGGTCGCTAACCTCTCGCTGGAGGAAGCTATGTGCTTACATACCTGAGACATGGCAGCAGACATGCCATGGATGGACTCCTCCTTCATCTGCTCATGGCTGTGCATTGCCTCTGGCATCTCTGCCAGATGTTGCCTTACTTCTCTCCGCAATTCCACATACCCTGTGTTGATAGCAAAGGCTCATCATCAGTCTGGGCCAAAGCATGGGCCTGGCCACTCACTGTCCTCTGACAGTCAATGGCCTCGGCTGCCTCAGCCTCAGCCAGCTTGTGACCCTGAATCTGCACAGAAGCACGTCTCCTGTCAGCAGCACAGAGTCTTCAGTCAGCAGCACAGGGTCTTCAGTCAGCAGCACAGGGTCTCCAGTCAGTAGCACAGGATCTCCAGTCAATAGCACAGGGTCTCCAGTCAATAGCACAGAGTCTCCAGTCAGCAGCACAGGGTCTCCAGTCAGTAGCACAGGGTCTCCAGTCAGTAGCACAGAGTCTCCAGTCAGCAGCACAGGGTCTCCTGTCAGGAGCACAGGGTCTCCAGTCAGTAGCACAGGATCTCCAGTCAATAGCACAGAGTCTCCTGTCAGGAGCACAGGGTCTCCTGTCAGGAGCACAGGGTCTCCTGTCAGGAGCACAGGGTCTCCAGTCAGTAGCACAGGATCTCCAGTCAATAGCACAGAGTCTCCTGTCAGAAGCACAGGGTCTCCAGTCAGTAGCACAGGATCTCCAGTCAATAGCACAGAGTCTCCTGTCAGAAGCACAGGGTCTCCAGTCAGTAGCACAGGATTTCCAGTCAGTAGTACAAGATCTCCTGTCAGCAGCACAGCAGCAGCAAACTCATGAAGTGATGCATCAGTGCAAGCAAGACTGGCAGTGTTTTAAATATAGCGCCAGCACCTGCGTTCATTTCAGCTGACGATGCCATCAGCGCCTGGTCACCTGTCCCGTCCTTCTATTGGACAGGCCCCACGTCTCCTGCATTCAAATGGGCTGGCCGTCGTGTGATCACAGTCGGCTGGCCACACGCTTGACATGCACGGCAATGCCGCCCTTATCCGGTGCTGCCGCCGAGACCCGTGACGGGCTGATAAAATTCAGTCCATCATGTGGAGTGAATCACATTGGCTGCAGAATGCTGTTGATGATGGTGGGAACCTTAGAAAGAGGCAAAGTAGATTATCTTAATTGGATATGGTGGAACTACGGAGCTTTGCTCTAATCTATTGCTTGTGGGATGCTTAACTTTGTGCATAGCCTGCAGCTTTTGGTGCTAAGCATGAAGATAGCTTTGTGTTGTAGCCTCAACTGGATGTATGCTCAGTGTTGTCCTAGCGTACCTTTCTACATGCCGAATTGAAGAAGGCTTTATCTCCCAGCTTAATTGTGATCGAGGAGTAAAGAAAGTGCCGGACCATGAGACTACAGATTGTGGTATTATATAATTCAGTGGTTGCTGGTGACCCACAGTCCATCATGATGTACTGTTGTGGGCTGCGAAATCTGTCATTAATCTGTCCCATTTAGCATGGTGATAGGGCTACACCACAGGAAGGAGTGTGTCCTCACTGTGAAGTTGAGAATCTATCTTCACAAAGTCTTTGTGATGGTCATTTCTATCAATGATGTGTCTGCATCTTGTATGTTGGTGAGATTGTGGTCAAGTCGGGGATCTCTTCATGTTTGTTCCCTCACCACCTGACTCAGCCCCAGTCTGGCAGCTGTGTCTTCCAGAATTTGGTCAGTTCGGTCAGTGGTGGTATGGTGATGAATGTTGAATTTCAGAGTACATTCAGTAGCCATTTTGCTAATTGGTGTTTTTGGTAATTGTTATAATTTGAGTTTTTTCCCAATATGCTTTATGCATTCTAACAGTAACAAGGTAGCTCCCATGGACTAAAACCTGATGCTTTAAGTGAATGATTTCCTCACCACCTGATGGAAACTCAGTCTGGCAGCTATATCAGCATAGCACAGGACTAACAATTGCTCTTTTCTCAAATTCCACATTGTAAAGATGCTAAGTCCCAGCCTAAACAAGGTGAATGATTTTGTTGCAAGTAATAAATTAAATGAGAAAATAAAGAGCAGTACAGAGTTTAAATGTTTTCTAAGATCAAAATATTTCAGAATTCTTAAGAGTCCTTTAACTGGAACTTGGATACGCATATCATTCAGCTCTATGGAGTTCCATTTCAGCTTTGTGAGAAAGTGCCATAAAAGCAAAACGAGGGAACCAAATATAAGTGGTAATTATACCTGGACGAGCCAGCTTCTAATGCTTCAACAGCAAAAAGCAAACTTGAAGAAACATAAAGTGTCTCTGAGCAGATTGCTATTATTAAAATTCATAAAGATAATAAGCTATATTTTAAAAAGAAATCAGAGTCAAGGTTGTAGAAAAATAATAAATTGGTCATATTGTCATTTTAAACTAAATGCAATTTTGTGTGAGTGTACAGCATTTCGCCATCAGAATTGAAATTGCTTTAACTTCATTAAGGAAAAGAAGCATTGAGGAAAGGATATCCACTGAGGTAGATGTGCTACTTTAATTTCCCAGTGACAACACTTGTATGATGTATATACAGAAAATTGATTTAAATTTACATAGCAACAACTCTAGGGTTACGAGCTCAATGAAGAGTTTCATTAAGAAAAAGACACTTGAGCTATTCAGCCAAATTTCCATGTAAGAGATGATGATTTCAACGTGAAATCTCCTGAAACCCGGAATATGGGTAACTTAGATTGAATTGGTGGAGTTGAGCCCATGCTGATCGTGCACAAACATTTACATGATTAATCAATAATCAAATCAAATAGTGCTCTGAGCTGTGTATCAAAATTAACACTTTAGTAGCAGTCATGTTCTATTTTTAACCTAACAGACATTGGATTGCTTTTACTCTTTGTATGGTAGAGAAAGGAATAGGTTTAAGGTAGATAAGTTGTTTAAAACAGCATATTGTGACGGAAACCATATCTGCCAAATGGAAACATATTTATTTTGTCATATGGAACACTATTTGAACGTTTACTGGATATTGAAAATAACTTGTTTAAAAAGACCACAGAGCAGTGGCTGAAAACATGGCTGCACATTTGGATTCTGAGAGGAAGTTGCACAGAGAGACAATGGAAGTGCTCCCTGATTCAATTAGCCAGATGGGTTTTGTACATAGTGATGTTTAAAAGATATTGAGAATCATTGAATGTGTCAGCATAACACCAATCACCCCGCACCACCCCCCCCCCCCACCCACCCCACACCGACTGAGTGTGTCTGGTAAGCTTTGAAGAGTCAATAAACCTCGCAGGCGATGCTGTCTCAAACAAAGAGCTAGTCACATGACTAACCTGCTGGCCAACCTGGGAATTGATTGAATTATGCTCATAGAAAAGTTTTGAGGCAGACTGCTTTTGAAGACCAAAAGAGTAGCAAAGTCTGTTTCTGTCTCGCGCTCATGCAAAATTCCAGGGACCCACGGAAGTAACTTTTATGCCTCAAGACAGAAGATCCCTGCAACCTTCTGCTACTAACGAAACAAGTTTGAAAGTGTGCACGGGGCCCCAACGAGAACTGCAAGACTTAACTTCAAACAAAGACTTTACATCCAACCCAAAAGCAGTAACTGAATGCCATTTACTACTTCAAACCTTGGCCCTTTAATTCTTTCTCCTTCTCTGTATCTATTTGTGTATGTGTTTATCGCATATGCATGCAAGCGTGATTGTGTTGCGTATTTTAGTAGTTTTAACTGAGTTAGAGTTTTAAGGTTAATAAACTTACACCTTTCTTGTTTAAGTCTGAGAAAACCTGTCTGGTTGATTCCTTTACAATTATAATTAGAGAGCAATGAACAAGGACTCACTGAGGGGAAGCTAAAAACACTGTTTCAAAAGTTAACCCTGTTCAGCCAAATCAGGAAAAGGCAAGAAGGGAGCCCTAAACCCCTTCCTCACCTGGTCATAACTGTATTTATGTTGTGTCCTGCAACCCATGGCTCTACAATGATCCAATATAAAAGTGAGCATCCTTCTGAAATTTGACAGGATAATAGTTAAACTTCAGTTAGGCAAATATGACAAACATAATCAGACTTTATACCATTTTCATACTTAACTCATGGTTCATTGCATTTGTAAAGAAACAAGAGGCTACGTTTATGATTTAATGTTTGTGCACAGACAACTGCATCATGCATTGTTGAATTAAGTGGCGTTTTAGTCAACAAACAGTTCTTACATAAGCAGTTTTAACATCTAAAATATTCTACAGATTTGTGTGACTGATGAAAGACCAGTGATTATGTTTGAGAGAGGTGGTATTATTATGTAGAAGCTTAAAGTGCTTATTTAAAGAACTAACTCTGCATTTTCTTCTGTCAAATAAGTAATTTACGTTAATTAAAAATTGATTTGAATCACAAATCACTGTGGATTGATTACATTGTATAGAATGGGGGTGATTTTCAACAGCTGTCTACTTCTTAATGTTAAAAAACAGGGCGGACAGTAGCTGAAAGTTGAAAACATTTCCTGCTTATTGACTGCCTGAATTCCACCTGATGTGACATTCAGTGTTGGGTAGCTGGTGTCCCACCCAAAATATTTAAGTGAGGCACTACACTGGTTATAACACCCCAACGCCATTCTTGTGTGCCAATTCACCCATTAATACCAGAGGCAGAGGGGGTGGGTAATGGATGTTGGGACTCTTTCTGGGTCCCAGTCCCACCCAGTCCCTGATTGTGGCTGCCATTTCATTGCTTTACCTGCTGTTGGAAAGATGTTTCAGGAGAGGCATAGGCTTGGAACCCGGGGCAGGGCAGCCCCTTGATTCACAGATGTGGACCTGGAGGTCCTCCCCAAGACAGTGAGGGAGAGGAGGCTACCCTTGCAAACCAAGCAGGCCTGGATGGAGATCTCCAACACGGTGAGCAGATGGAGTGTGGTGCGCAGAAACTGGGTCCAATGTAGGAAGAGGCTCACTCTGGCAAGGTGACTGTAATGCCGAACACTCAGGACTGTCCTCTTGGTATTCACCATCCAGCAAACACTCCAGCTGAGGAGCCTAAGGGTGCATGCTGCTCCTGAACATGGGACGATACTTACTGACCTCTCAGAGTGGCTCAGAGCCATAATGATGCTGAGGAACTGCTAGCACTGAAACATGCATCTTCTAATGAATAGGAGCAGCTAGCATTGGCCATAAAGGCCAGTAGTGCCTTCCCACTCTCGCCTTTGTCCTTGCAAGAGAAATGGGCTCATAATGCCCACTAGAGGGCCTAGACAGGAGGAGGAGTTCCGTACAATCATGTCATCAGCACCACAGAGGAGGGAGCCATGGAGATTGCAAGGTTCGCTGACCATGAGGAAGTCGAACAAGGCAAAATGGGTACCTATTGTGGACAAGGTGATTAGGGAATGCCATGCATTCATTAAGGGGTGCTTTGCACTCCATCCCATCTGACTGAACCCTAATGACTGAGCTGCGTTGGGAAGCCTCAGCACATGCAGAAGGTTCTGCTCTCCAAGGCAAGTTCTCAAGATCTCTTCTTGTGTCTCCCACAGGTGCAGATGTCAAGGCAATAAGACCCACTCCCTCACCATTACCGGGCCAAGCACAGCAGCAGAGCTCAGACCAAGCATAGTCACACCTTACAAGTGCACCCTGCACCAGCACAGATACAGTCACCTTGGGGGATCCTCACACACAGTTAGATAGGATAGCACTAGGCAATGAGCACGGCACCTGCAGGAGGAGGTGCCAGAGGCAGCTGTGGGCAGTCCCCCTTAGAGGATGGAGGACAGCCTCAACCCTGTTCAGCTGGGCAGAGATGCAGGGCCTCAGGAGTCACAAGATAGGAGGCTCTACCTGGACCAGCAGCAACAGATGTGCTCCCCCATGTTGGAGTTTCCTGAGGCAGTGCGTAGTCATGCGATGAGTATGGAGGAGTGCACCACTGTGGCTCAGGGCTTTGAACACAAGAACTCCTCCACTGAGAGAGTGACAACCTCATGGAGAGCCATATGTGGCACCACTTGATGGCTGCAGTTTTAGTGCCTCTGTGCCTCCGTCTCAGGGTCACATAAAGGGGCAAGTAGCCATCTCTTCAAGGATATCCCTTGTCCCCTAGATTCTATCCACTGAGGTTAGGGGGTAGAATAAAGAGCTGTGGCAGGCTGGATGGGCAGAGAATGAAAGAGTCATGGCAGCTGCCAGGAAAGGGAGTGCACAGATGGGGGGAGCTCTTGTTGTGGTCGCAGACCAATTCAATGTTAAGGGAGTGGAAGCCCTTACTGTTGATGAATCTCATTAGATGATCAGTCGATGCCTTGATGGCTACATGGGTACAATTGATGATGCCCTGCACCTGGGGGATTCCAGCAATGGAGGTGAAACCCACTGCCCTCTGTGCCTGCGAGGCACCATCTTTCAGGAATTGTATATACTGCCCAGCATTCGCAAAGAAGGCATCAGTAACCTGTGAGATGCAGTGGTGTGCAGCCACTTGCGAGATGCCGCCGAGGACTGAAGCTGATTCTTGGAAGGAGCCAGAGACGATGAAGTTCAAGGCCACAGTGTCTTTGGTAGCTACTGGCAGGGGACAACGAGCAGTGCTGTGAGATGTGAGGTCTTCAGCAACGAGGCTAGATATCTTTGTGGCCATCTGCTTGGATAGGTTCAGTCTTCTCCGGCACTGATTCTTGATGATCTCAAGATAGCTCCATCTTCATCGGTAGATCCTATGCTAAGGGTATAGCCTCTGTGTCCTTCCTGCCTATTGTAACCCTCCTCTGCCCTCCTGATGTACGGAGCTCCGCCCTTCCTGCTCCTCATCCCCTGTTTATTTATTTAGAGATACAGCACTGAAACAGGCCCTTCGGCCCACCGAGTCTGTGCCGACCAACAACCACCCATTTATACTAACCCTACAGTAATCCCATATTCCCTACCAACCTACACTAGGGGCAATTTACAATGGCCAATTTACCTATCACCTGCAAGTCTTTGGCTGTGGGAGGAAACCGGAGCACCCGGCGAAAACCCACGCGGTCACAGGGAGAACTTGCAAACTCCGCACAGGCAGTACCCAGAATTGAACCCAGGTCCCTGGAGCTGTGAGGCTGCAGTGCTAACCACTGCGCCACTGTGCTGCCCTCTGGAACTAAAATCTGAGAGGTGTGCTCCTGTTGCCAGCTGTGCTCCCATTGCCAGATGCTGCTTTCCTTATGCTCATGCGGAATCCCAGTTGTATTTGGAAGGCTTGCCCCCTACTCTTATGCCCCCACGATGCCAGGAGGGTGATGACCCCCCCCCTCCCCCGCACTGCCCATGTGCTTACTGATTGCTCTCCCTGCAACCTCTGCTGACCTGATGGCATCTGTGTGCCAATGGCCGAGTCCCCCTCTGCGTGTTCCTCCTTTCATGGGGCCCACCCAATTTGTTGGGGTGGCTGTGACTGGCTCTCCACTGTGTTGCCGCCTACATGCACCTGATCTGCCCCAGACAGCGCGTAGAGCCTGTGCGCCGTTGTCAAAATCAGAGCATGGCCCTCAATTTGCTCTTTAACGACCTTAATTGGCATCATTTCTGAATTGGGGGGGGGAGTGGGGGGTGGTGCGGGCTGTTCTTGGGGCTGCCCTACCCCCACCCTGGTAAAAGTCGCCAGAAATGGGAACGGCAATGGGAATCCAGAATGCCAGCTGGTACTGATATTTTCATCCCTCAGCCACCTCCATTCCCACCCTTGGTAGGACCTCAAAATTCAACCCCAGGTGTTGAGTCACCCAAACCTCTTTAAAGGGACCACTAGACCTCCCCCCTTCCAGATTGTCTCTCATTCCCCCTCCCACACCTCTAAGTGGCAAGCTGCCTATGTGCACTTGTTGAGAGTTGGAAGTTTGCCCAAAAATATCTGGTGAGGCTGACCATGAATATGGTTCAGACTTTTCGCTGGAGCTATCAGGCGGGTATTCCCCACCTACATGGTGTGCTTGATTGTCGAAAATCATGCCAATTCCTTTTGGATCTAATGTACATGTGTATATATTATGTATATGTACTGTACCTTTAGCTAAAATGTGGTCATTTCTGAGAAGAATCTGTCTTTTGTAAGAAAATATTCAAGTCAATTTGTTAATGTTTTTGATTTTAAAGAACAGATAACTTATGTATAGGGGAGTGTTAGGAGCAGATAAGTAATGTCATGAGGAATCATAGAAATTTTAGCACAGAAGGAAGTTATCGCATCCATTGTACCTGTGCTATTGGTGCAACTTCCACATTGAAGTTATAGTAATCAGATTTGACAAGAACAGCAGCAATGACCTTAGCTGCCGCCCCTTTGCCACCCTTAAATACCTGCCGGGGCATGTGCTGTTCACGCTTCACTTGCCGTCTGCCACTGGTAAAATACGGACCTGGTGTCATGATGTCGGAGCTCTGTGCCGATGCCACCCCAGGCAATTTTATGCCCCACCTCCACCACCTCCAAGCTCATCAGCCACATGAAAAAATCCCGGCCATTATTTAAAAGGTAAAACAAAATATAAAAGAACAGTAAGTGGCTTGAAGTGAGGTTACACTTCAGCCTTCTGGTGCTGTAAATATGACAAACTGTAACAGAGGCATTATTAGACAATTTGACTGAATTGATGTATTGTAAAGTGCTGCCAATTCATCTGGTAACCTATTTATTTATTGGCAAGAATTAACTGTGTAATATTTGATGCTCTTCTGTTATAAAGGCTTTAAATACTGTATTGCTCATTTTATTTTTTAGGTGTGCTGTACAGCCCAGGAAATTAAAGAAAATGACTTGTTTCATCTTTGCTTTAGGTAGATTTTGCACAGATACAGCCTTCGATTTTGAGTTTAGTTTCTTCACCTACGAAATGTGGCTTTTAAAAATTTTCTTGGGGCCATTCATAACTGAAAATGTAATATCAGACAGATTCTGATTTAGGAAAAAATATGATATCTCTTATGGAATAACCTTTTCAAAAGAAAATAAACATCACTTCTTTTTAGTGGCTGTGGAGCTACAAAGATTAGAGTATATGTGTAGGTCTGAGACATGTTCGTCATGTTCAGCAATCTCTAAAAATGGAAAGTTTGAATTTATAAAGAGCCTCATTGTATCTCTCAGGAATACCTCAAAAGCATTTCACACAATTACTTACTGCAGTGACATTTGTTATGTAGGACATTACAGCTCTTTCAATGCACAATGAGACACCACAAGCAATAATAAGACATTCCATGTTTTGTGAACACAGCAGAAATGTTTGACATTTTACAGCGCACTTGGCTGCCCAAAGTTTCTTTTTCTGTTAGCGTTTCCTGGCCCTCTGAATAATGCCTGCCTTCACATTATCTCCCAGCTCTGTGAAGAAAATGGCCTTGCACTGAAAACAAAAATAGCTTCCACATACTGATGGCAGGAGGGGGCTACATTCCAAAATGCAAGAAACGGACTGCATGATAAGGCCACACTTAGAATATTGCGTGCAATTCTGGTCGCCACACTACCAGAAGAACGTTGAGGCTTTGGAGAGGGTACAGAAGAGGTTTACCAGGATGTTGCCTGGTCTGGAGGGCATTAGCTATGAGGAGAGGTTGGATAAACCCTTGGATACAGACCCTTAGAAAATAGGCGACATGTTTAGATAGAGGATCTGGATCGGCGCAGGCTCGGAGGGCCGAAGGGCCTGTTCCTGTGCTGTAATTTTCTTTGTTCTTTGTTCTTTTGTAAACTTGGATTGTTTTCATTGGAACGATGGAGGTGGAGGGGTGACATGATAGAGGTTTACAAAGTTATGAGTGGCATGGACAGAGTGGATAGTCAGAAGCTTTTTCCCAGGGTGGAAGAGTCAGTTACTAGGGGACATAAGTTTAAGGTGCGAGGGGATGTGCGAGGCAAATTCTTTCCACAGAGGGTGGTGAGGCCTGGAATTTGCTGCTGGGGGAGGTGGTGGAAGCAGATTTAATAGCGATGTTGAAGAGGCATCTTGACAAATACATGAATAGGATGGGAATAGAGGGATTCGGTCCCCAGAAGTGCAGAAGGTTTTAGTTTAGACAGGCATCAAGATCGGCGAAGGCTTGGAGGGCCGAATGGCCTGTTCCTGTGCTGGTTCTTTGTTTGATAAGGCCTTTTGGGTTTCATCTGAAGTTGGAAGGATGTTGAGCTGACAGGGAGAGGTGTAATTCTCCAGCAAAGATGGCAGTGACTTTCAAAATAATTTTGGATGTTCAACACTGATTCACTAATTGTTGCTCTGGCTGGCGTTCTGAGAAAGGCCCATATTTTTCATGTGCACCTTTACCAAAATAGACATGTGTCATTGTGAAACCACTAACACTGTACCTGCTGGACAAGCCCCACTGTGATATAGAGCTGGGAGGCCTATGAGTATACTTTGCATTAAACCTGCTCTTACTAGTCCTCCTCTACCATGGCCAGTTCTAGTTGCAATCCCCACAACGTGCAAAAAAGAACTTGAAGGGGAGGCGGTGGCGTAGTTTTTAAAAATTCATTCACGGGATGTGGGCGTCGCTGGCCAGGCCAGCATTTATTGCCCATCCCTAATTACCCTTGAGAAGGTGGTGGTGAGCTGCCTTCTTGAACCGCTGCAGTGCATGTGGGGTAGGTACACCCACAGTGCTGTTAGGAAGGTAGTTCCAGGATTTTGACCCAGCGACAGTGAAGGAACGGCGATATAGTTCCAAGTCAGGTTGGTGTGTGACTTGGAGGGGAACTTGCAGGTGGTGGTGTTCCCATGTATTTGCTGCCCTTGTCCTTCTAGTTGGTAGAAGTCGCGGGTTTGGAAGGTGCTGTCTGAGGAGCCTTGGTGCATTGCTGCAGTGCATCTTGTAGATGGTACACACAGCTGCCACTGTGCGTTGGTGGTGGAGGTAGTGAATGTTTGTAGATGGGGTGCCAATCAAGCGGGCCGCTTTGTCCTGGATGGTGTCGAGCTTCTTGAGTGTTGTTGTAGTGGTATTGTCATTGGACTAGTAACCCAGAGACCCAGAGTATTGCTCTGGGGACATGGGTTCGAATCCCACCTCAGCAGAAGGTGGAATTTGAATTCAATTAATAAATCTGGAATTTAAAAGAAAAGCTAGTCTAATGATGGCCATGAAACCATTGTCAATTGTTGTAAAAACCCATCTGGTTCACTAATATCTTTTAGGGAAGGAAATCTGCTGTCCTTACCTGGTCTGGCCGACATGTGACTCCAGACTCACAGCAATGTGGTTGACTCTTACATGCCCTCTGAAATGGCCTAGCAAGCCACTCAGTTGTATCTAACCGCTACGAAGTCAATAAAAAGGAATGAAACCGGACGGACCACCCGGCATCGACCTAGGCACCAGAAACGACAACAGCAAACCCAACCCTGTCGACCCTGCAAAGTCCCCCTTACTAACATCTGGGGGCTCGTGCCAAAGTTGGGAGAGCTGTCCCACAGACTAGTCAAGCAACAGCCCGACATTGTCATATTCCATGGTGGCCGCTGCCACTCCGATTCTCCGACACCCCTCACCAGGAAACCCGACGTCGGACTGAGAACAAGATGCAGCCCCAAGTTATGGGTCATTGTTTAACCACGTATGAAATACAATAGATTATTTCTTAATCTCAAAACCCAAATTCTTCTGTATTCTCAAACTGATGAAATCCATAAATTTCACTACTAAAGACCTTGACCAGCCCTGAGTTAGACCCACTAAAGCAGGTGTCATCTACACATCCACTCAAGGAACAGCACTTGGAAACACTTCAATATTATGTACTCCTGCAATATTGAGATTATTCTTGTTCTGGTACTCATTTTAGAGGCAGAAAAGATGTTTGGGGTTTTCTGTTTCCTGTCCTCAGAGCTATGGGGGTAGATTTTCCTCCTTGCTGCCTGGGTGTTAAGCAGACCACTGCAAGGAAAATGTAGCATAGAAGAATGTGTGCCAGTAACACAATTCATCTGATTTTGCTTCCATTAAAATTAGGCAGCATAGAAGAACATCTTACTCCATGCTCTTTGGTGGCACATTCAAATGCTGCATCAAATTCCTCTATTCCCATCCTTCATTTTCAACAATTAGTAACAGCTGCACCTTCTCTACACTCATTTTCTAAGAAGGGGCCAGATAAGGCACTTTAACCCCCACCCCCTCCACTTCTCTTCATTCTGACTATCGAAATCCTGGCATCACATATAAAGCTGAACCCGCAGGAAAATGAAACGCAAATATCACTCCGCACAAATGTCACTCGGCACAAATCTTTTTCTGTTACCCATGACTGACCCAACCATAATCGTCCACAATTCCTTCCAAACTATCAAAGAATTCGGCCAATTCTTGTGCTACTGACAAGAGTTGAAGTGTTTGTCTAATAAATCTATACAACTTGTGTTAGCTTATTGACAGCAGCATTCCTTTTGTGACCAGTTCTTTGTGTTATTAGCATTGGCTCAATAATTGAATGAATGAGCAATAAATTAATAGTGCTAGTTATGACTGAATAATGTACATTTTGGCAAGATTTCCTGCATAAATGGATAGTGTAGGTTTCATCATTTATCTTCGTCCAATCTATAAACATAAATGTCTCCCTTCACCATTCTTGGCTTAAGACCAGTTGGGATATGGAGAAGGGATGAAGGGGCCAACTCTGCATTATATTGAACTGTTTGCAGTGCTGGCAGCCTTTTAAAAATGGTGCCAACACGTGCTCCTGCATCAGGTGACGCCGTGAACGGCTTCGCCAATGCTGCCCCTTCTACGTGATTGGTGGTTGGGGGTGGGGGGTGGTGGTGGCGGCCGCCATCAGTATGTTAAATGGCTGCCTGCCACAGAATCGTGGCGGCGCAGGTTCCATGCAGGGCGGCCACCATTTCCTGGTGGCGGAACAACAAAATATAGCCCTTGGTGTCAAAATAACAGTGAGGCTAATAGTGCTCACCATTATTTATGCACAAAGGCCACAGCTAATTCAGGTGTGAGCAGGCTTGCAATTTAAATGCGTAAATTTGAAAGTCGCTGTTTGAGCTGCACCACTCTACTGTTCGCTTTGTCTAGCTCACCATTAAAGTGCATTGGGCAGCATAAATCTTTGTACTGCAAGGTAGATATGAACTAAATTCTCCACAGAAAGTTCGAGCTGGTCTGAAGTGACACAAGGAGCCTATTTTGGAGCCACGCATGTTTAATTAAGCCTGGATTGACTGTCAAAGATTCTTTTAATGATGTGCTAATTGTTAATTATTTCCAATGAAGCTCTCTGGCATGACAATTAAATATTACAAGTGTGGAGTCTCGTTCCTTCAAACTTTAATTCTTGTTGGATAATTTACAAATGTGAAATTTTAAATTATAAACTTTTTTTTAACTTTTCTTTCTATCTCTTTTTTCTCCCTCTCTTAATCTAATCTTTCTTTCCCTCCCTTGATTTCTCATTCTGTACCTGATTTGACATTGGCTTCACCCACACTAATTTACACTTCCTTCTCAATCGTGATGCTGTTTATTGCACAATCGTTCAATCTGATTGGTGAAGAAGATACACAGTTGCTTGCCCTGTTCACTCAGATTCCAGATACTTGATTTCTCTTGTTTTCAGCTTGCACTTGCAGCAACTTGTGCAGCAAGATTAAATAGGCAAGGGCAAGTCCAACAAAAACTGAAACTGTTAGATTCACTTCCACAGCAAATTATCTCTCTGCAATTAGTTTTGATGAACCGCAAGGGAGTTTGTTCCACAGTCCTGGCCAACATTTATCCCTCAGAAACAGCACTAAAACAGATTATCTGGTCATTATCACCTTGTCTTTTGTGGGTCCTTGCTGTGTGCAAATTGGCTGCCGCATTTCTTACATTACACCAGTGATTACACTTAAAAAATGTACTTCATTGACGTCCTGAGGTTATTAAAGGCTCTAATTAAATACACGTCTTTGTTTTTTAGTACTGTCAGTGAGTTTATGAATTGTGGAACAATAGCTAAAATAACAGCAAAAATTCTACAGACTCTCTTAATTTTCCTAGGACCAGTTTTACACCAAATTATCCTCCTATTAGAGAGGATAATAACTATAGCTCTTGAGCACTTCTAGGGCAGATTACTGATATTCAGGACTAGCCCACATGCTGTTTTCTTCATTGGGATGTTTGTTTGTAGGCTGTGTTTTGCTTACTAGGACAGCGTTCCTATTGAGATGGTGCTATGGTAAAATGTTACACTAATTACATTTTTTCTGTACTTGGCTTATTTTTGATAAAGGGAAAGGTACATATCAAAAACTAGTTTACTGTATGACTGCCAGTTTAGTAGAAGACTATTGCCTGTGTTGACTCTACGGGTTGGATTTCATCATCACGGTTGGGGTTCCACTGATGGGCCCTAAAGCCAGTGTGACCCTGATCTGGCGATCTCCAGGACCTGTTCCACATCTTGCCAGTGGCGGCCAATTAATTGGTTGCGGCCAGGGCAGCCATCCCTAGTAAGGACAGCTGCCTGCCCCCAGGAGTTGCTGGCCAATTAGAGGGCCGGAAGCTCAGCAGCGCCACCGGGAGCGGTAGCCACTGCTGGGACTGCACCTAGAAGAGGACGCAATGGATGGGCCATGCCTCCACAACCAGTGAAGTGGGGTCTGGGGGCAGCGGTGTGAGCGCAGATGGTGCCTTTGCCACGGTGGTGGCCATTGGGCGGGGGGTGGGCTCTCTGTGGACCAAAGAGTGCCGGCGTAGGAGGGACCCAGCCCCGAGTACACTGGTAAGCCACCAAGGTTTACCTGGTGGTCTCACCACATGGCAGGGTGCATTAACAGCGTGGCGGTAAGAGACCCTTAATTGGTCACTTAAGTGGTTCAATTGATCTCTGTGCGGGAGGGCTGCCTGCCACCTTCCCCACCTCTGGTAAGATGGCATGGCAGTGGGAAGACGACGGGCATGCTTGCCCTTGCCTCCCTACGCTATTTTACGGGCCCCCCACCCACCTCCTACCTAGTCCCCAGGTGCTGGTAAAATCCATTCCTAGATTACAAATGTTTGGAAAAACACATTTTGGATAGAGCTAATTTAACTATGTAGAGCATTGATCTATGTTAAGTAGAAAAATATCTTGGTTAAATTATAAGTTAACCTAATGATATTGTGGGAGTTTTTTTATACATATGAAAAGTAATTATGCCGTGCTTACGTAAACATCTTCAATTCATCTACATCCAAATGTAGCCCATAAAATGCAGTACTGAATGGCATAACACACTCTTATTTTAACTTGTGATTCTTTGCTTACGTTTATAGAGACAAGTTTCTTACTTGGAAATGCTCAGATTGTAGACTGGCCAGTAGTTTACAGTAATGATGGATTTTGCAAGTTATCGGGATACCATCGGGCTGAAGTAATGCAGAAAAGCAGTACCTGCAGGTAAATGGAATATTTTAATATTAACTTATAGCACAGTTGCACATACACACTCAATAATGGTGTGCTACTTACCAACATTTGACTCAGATTACTTTCTTTCCTTGAAAAAGAGCAGATGTTTTCAGTTGGTGGAATTGAAAGCCAGACTACTGTATCACCAGTGTTATGAAATTGCCGCTGGGTCTTGTTAGATATATTTTTTGATGGTTCATTTTTGAAAGATTGAAGAAATGTTAAACTTTGGGATTTTCCAAGGGAGTCATGTAAAGGCCACTTGACTTTGAAAAACAGTTCCTGGAAATGTTTTTAAAAGGGACACTGAGAGGTCTTGTGAGGAAATCAATCCTTTCTGGGAAACCACCTGACTTCCAGCTCAATAAACAACAGAGCACTTTGGACACCTGGAGAAGTTGTTTACAAAGAAGTGACAGGTCAAGATTGATGGAGGTCAAAACATTGACCTCCTGGTTTCGCTTTTGAATTATTTTGAGTTGGGATTGAACTGTATAAAAAGGGAGAGAACTTCCAAGGAGAGAGAGAACTTCCAAGGACAGAAGAGAATTCCCAAGGAAGGAGAGAAGACCACACCCAGCTCAGCTTTCCAGCACCTCTCTGAAAGACCCCGAGAAGTCCACTGCGTCAACTCATCTCATCTCCTGTCTTTGAAGAAAAGCTTGCTAAATTATTTCTCAATGCCGACTGAAAAGGACTGTTCTAAAAGATCCCAGTGGCCCAGCTACATGTACTCAGAGGCCAGACTGTATGCCAGTTTTGGAACACAACATATCTCATCTGCTGTTTCTTCAAGAACAAGCAAGTATTCAACCCGAGTGTTTGTTTTTGTCTGTAATAGAGCTGTAAAAACAAAAATCCCTTTATTTTTCCTGGTCCAGTGTATGTGTGTGTGAGCATGAGGGCCAAGATAAAAAGGGAACTTTAATATTTCAATCTGTGTGTTTATGCTTTACTTTATTACTGGTTAAGACTTGTTTTATAATAAACTGATCATTTTGTTGTTTATTAAAGAAACTTGGTTAGTGTATTTTATTCTGGGAAAATTAGAGTATATGATTGACTGTATCGGTAAGTGGGAAAATGTAAATATATGTTGTAACCTGTGGAGAAGTGGGACTAGAATGAACAGTGCACTCCTCCCGCCTCGGTCATAACAATAGCAAGCAGACTCGTGCTGCCATTAGAAGCAAAACCGTGTCTTGGAGACATTCTCAATTCAACAGATACATGTTTGATTTTATATTGCCATTTTACTAGTCTTGTAGCACTGGTGCAGAAAATGCAGTACCAAGGCAGTTTCAAAGGGAGCAAACGCACCTTTTGCATGCACTCCAATGTAAATATTTTTCACTTGGCAAATCAGTGATGAACAATTCATAGTCAACAACTTTCCCAAGCTATTGCTGGGATTTAGGAACTGCTTGGCAAAGCAGGGACTTTTTTTGCTTTGTAGCTTGCCAAATTGTTGGAAGCTACCATAATTTGTTATTAGTGCAGGCCACTTCTTTCAGTCTTGTATATACGTACAGACTTAAACATCACAATGTCATGATATTCATAAGGCTCAATGGGAGACCTTAACTTAATTAAATGCTTGCCAAAAGTACTAAGCTGAAATTTAGCAAACTCTTTTTATTTGCTATAAATGATGTCCTATAAGTGCAAGGCCGCAAAAATATTGATGCAAATTTCTTCTATACTGCCAAATTAATTTACATATCTACAGTGCTTTTCACAAAGAGCAATGTCTGAGAAAACCTACATGCTTGTGGACTAAAGTGAACACCAAGCAAGAAGGAAAAAGGAATGAGAGTAGTAGGAGGAAAAATACAATTGAAAGAAGAGTTTCAGAAGAAAAAAAGTGCCTTTCATGACCTCAGGACATCCCAAAGCACTAACAGCCAATTAAATACCTTGGACTGTAGTCACTGTTGTAACTGAAGTAACCGCAGCTTTGAATTTACGCACAAGATCCCACAAACAACAGTGAGAAAATAACCTGTTTTACTCATGTTGGTTGAGGGATAAGTATTGGCCAGAAAAAGCGAAAGAGCTGCTCTGCTTTTCTTCAAATATTGGCATGGGGTCCACCACCTTTACCTCTGCCTGGGAGGGCAGGTGGGGCCTCGGTTTAATGGCACCTCTCAGTACTGCACTGAAATGTCAGCTTAAGTTTGTGCTCAAGTCTCTGGAATGGGTTTGAACCCATAACTTAATGACTCAATCAAGAGTGCCACCACCAAGCCAAGGCAAAACCTTTAGGAGGCTTCTGAAAGGAGGGAGGAAGATGACAAAGCAGGGTTGTTCAAGGGAGAAGTTTCTGAGGTTAAGGGCTTAGTGGCTGAAGGTACAGTCATTGATGGTGGACTAGAGGGATCAGGGAATGAAGGGTAGGAGGACTAAGTGAAGATTACATATGGGATATATGGTTGAATGAGATTACTGAGATAGGGTGGTGGAAAGGTCAGTAGGCAAGGACAAGGAACTTAAAAATCAATTTATTTCAGCTTGGGGAGCAAGTCTGTTGTGGTGTTTTAAATGAATTGTAATACGTAAAAGGTGGAATTAAGGAGGCTTTGAAGGAGAGCTTTGGGGAAATTAAGTAACAAGGTGGCTAAGGCATAATTAGGTTTTTGGCTGTAGTGAAGGAGAAGTAGAGGCAGGTGATATTTTGGAGGTGAAAGAAAGTCATCTTGGTAACTGTTTGGATGTGGGGAAGGAAATTGAGCTTGGGCTCAAATACTGTAAAAGGTTCTGCACCTCTGGACATAGCTTGAAATTGTAGCCAGGGAGATTGGTAGAGCTGAGTCCAGGGTCACATGGTTATTCATAGGGATTGGAGGTGGTAGCCTCTATATTAAGCTATCCATGACGGGTGGGATGGAGTTGGGAGTGGGGGGGGGGGATGGTTAAAAATTTAAAACCCACTACAAGCACACTTGTTGCCTTTATTATGGAGGCAGGTGTGGTGGTGTGCGAGTGTCCCATCATTGAGGGGCAGTGTACTGGAAGCCTGATTAAAATTTAATAGTTGCTGCATCCGTTTCTCGGGAAAACTGGCAGTAACAGAGAGACAGGAGCTGCTGGCTCACGAAAATAAATGACGTGCACAGCACTCCTTGTGGGTCAGGAGGAACAGGAGTGCGTCCCTGGCCCCTCAATGTAGCCATCAGTCTCCCCTTTGCTGATCGTGTCCTCTCTTTCCCCCATTCTCTGATCACCAACCTCCTTCATTTCAATCCTGATCTGTTGCTCCCATCCTCCTGTGATGGCCTCTCTCGTCCCCAAGTCCCTGTCACTCCATATCTCCCGCTTCTCACCCTTAAAATAGCACTTCTCCCCTCCAATTCCCAATTTGCCGCTCTCTCCCTCCCAGGATGGCTTCTATTGCTCCTTTCACCCCTGATCTGTTGCCCCCTTCCTCTCAACTCACACCTCCGGCTCCAATCTCTTGACTCCTCCCTCCCATTATAGCCTCTTGCCATGCTCCCCACAATCCATGATCTCATGCTTCAGGGTCCCGGGTGTGGCCTCCTCCCTCTGGTTTTCCTGCTGGGAAGCTGGCCAGCCTGTCAATTTGGCCAGCTGCAGGGTGGGAAATGGAAGGAGGAAGAAGGAGTTGAAGAGTGTTGATAGAGCTTGATGTTGATTTTGGCGAGGGGTGGTAAACTATAAGAGAGCAGTACATGAAGATGGGCTGAGAAATGCGGACATTCAGGGAGAATGAACTGTATCAAAGGTAAGAGAGGAATTGAGGGAGATGAAGAAGGACAATGAGCCATGGTCACAGTTACTCATGTTGTTTGTGACTTTCCCCACTGCCGCCTTAGTGCTGTAGGTGGGGTGAATGATTGGAGGATCTCAAACAGTTTGTGATTGTAAAGTAAAATCTAATTCCAGGATATTAGTGGGAGAAAGGAAACTTCAGAGATGGCATGGGTAATTTATAACTTCACAACCTGGCCAGTAACCAGGCAGAATGGATCACTCAGCCTTTAAAGAACTGGCCTGATTTTCGTTCCATTGATTCCTATTCTAATTTCATTAAGCTGCTTTTTACTTCTTAAAATTATAGAAAAAATAAATAGTTGGAAAATTGAAGCTTACTAGTGCTGCATTTCAACTCTTTGGTTTTGAACTATGGAAATCTAAATTTTAAAATAATAGCAAGCTTATAGTTGGCCATTAAGTGATGTTCTCTGAAGGTGGTTTTGGTTTGAACTTTCAAAGGGTGATAAAAACACACTGTTTTATGACTGTTTACATTTACCTGCCATAACACACTCTCATTACTTGAGCTTCAGGTATTTTGCTGAAACATCTTTCTTTGCTATGTCTTTGGCTCAGAGATCATTGTTGTTTGTACTCTGAGAGGAAATAAATGCTTAGGGTATCAAAATTATCTTCTGCCTCATTTAGAAATCATTTAAAAGTAAAAAACTGATTCAGTGAATGCATTATATCAGCCCTCTTGGACCTTTATTGTTAAGTTTAAGTAACAGTAGCATTAAAATTAACTTAAATGCATATAAATCACGATCGCCATTGATTTGATTGGGGTGAATTGGAGCTACCTTCTAATTTTTTTCTGTGAGATTAATGGAAGACCATTACAAAATGCCCAGGGGAATATGGAGCACCCTCATTAATGGTGTCAGTAATTTCCTCGATAATTTCCTCTTTCTTCTGTGCTGATGAAAGGTCCTTGTACCATAGATGCCATTACATTGGTGCAGGTCACCGGGTAAATTTTACCTATACACATTCTTGGATGAAAAAAGGAACCTTGTTTGTACCTTGAGAGACACTGCACTATAAATTAGAAGAAATGGATTTTGTTTAATCTGTGCTAAGCTTCTTTGAACAATCAATTTAGTTGCTGATGGCATTCATTGATTTACCCTGGTAGGCTTGTAAAAATAAAATGACCAAAATAAGACAACTGATTGGAATCAGCATGGTACTTTTGTAGGTGTTAATGTTTTCAGGGAGGCTAAAGTAAACTGAAATGAAAAGAATAAAAGCAATAATCCATTGCAGTGAATTTCATACTTACTGTACATTATTCTGGAATTAATTTATATACTATATTAAAATTCATTGCTTTTGCTGAAACAATTCAAACATGTGGGGCAGAACTCAAAGAAAAATCTTCATTTCTGGGTGAGGCATAATGAGGCAAATTTACTTTCCTCGTATGGCTCAGTGACTCTGTGATTAAACAACAGGATCACTCCTCTGTGATTGCAGAGTATGATAATGGAGCTGTGAAGAATTACAATTTTGTACTGCAAGTTCAAGTTACGGATATACCCTTAAAGATTCAGTACTGAGGTTAAAATATAGATTGCTGTAAAATATGGGAGTTGATTTTGTTCATGCTTTAGTGGATATTAAGTTTAATTAGCAATTATATGGAGGGAATTCTTGCCCATATTGTCTACTGCATGTGTAAGCTCTGGTGATTACTACACAGAAAGCTATGAATGATGTCAGGCAAACCCCCATCTGCCTATACTGAAGCACACATTATTTCACCACATGAACAAAAACTTAAAATTGCAAGCTCTGACTGGAAGGACATTTGTATTGTACCAGACAGTGTTGAAACAATGGGGACCCAATAGTTGCTTCCCCACTTCACAGAAGTGGTCAAACCAGTTTTAGTCACATGACTAGCTGCCGGAGTTTTAAAATTTAAACTTCCAACAAAGGATTTGAACGGAGAACGCCATGTGCTCATGATCTGAGAACTTCTCCTCTCCTGTCTGCCTGTCTTCATTTCTTCCCACGGAACTGAATCTTGTGAAAACATGCGAAACTCAAAGAAAGAACAGTTTCCTACGTGAACAAGGTTTTAAGAAGACTACTGGGCCCCAACGAAATGCAAGACCATATCTTCAATCAAGGACTACTGCGAGTTCAAGAAACAGTAACAAGATATTGCCTCAATCTGTTCTACTTATCGTTTCTTCTGCTCTTCTCTGTCCCTATCTACATGTTTATATCGCATGTGCATGCTAGCGTGGGCGCGTCATATATCCGTAGGTATGAACCGTATTAGAGTTTAAGTTTAAAGTTTAATAAATTTCATCTTTCTTCTCTAAATCAAAGAAAGCCGGTGCTCATTTCTTTTCCTTATAATTGGAAAGCTGTGAACAAGGATTCACAAAGGGGGAGCTCAAAACACAGTGTGTTTAATGTTAAACTCTGTTACAATAAGACCAGGTAAAGACAGCAAAAGACCCCTAGACACATTCCGCACCTGGTCTGTATCTCGATTACAGATGTTCAGTAATCGCTGTAAAGTTTAACCTCAACAATCCAAATACCTTGATTCTTATACATGTGAAAGGACATTTGGAGAATGATTCATCTGATGACTTGGCTCCAACCCATGAGCATGCTGCCAAAAATGGAAGGTCACCTCAGTCACGGGAGCCTTTTGTAGAACAAAAACAGCCAACTGCCTCTCATAACACTGTCCTCAGGTTTCACCTGAAAAAACACTAGAATAGGAGAAAGAAAAGCACATTTAGACACCCATGGAAAGCATGGTGTTAGCAGAGTAGATTGGATTCTGTTCACTTTGGAGTTTGTTGTATTAGAGGAGATATTTCACTTATGTTGTGCTCCGTTATTCACCGAGATTACAATCAGAAGGGAAAAGGTTCACTTATTTTGAGCTAATTTATTGAATCAGGTGATAATTATTGGCATGGTCTTACAGGACAAAGATCTGACATGTTGTAATGATCTAGGATGGATACTGGATTAAAGGATTAGTCCTTATTTGTAGGTCGGGAAAAAGGAGTTAAGGTAGACTGTAGTGGAATGTTTAATCTACCCCACCCGGATGGAGTGAGGAGGACCTTTAAAATGAAGCATTCACTTACTGTTGGCCAGCATTTTAACTGCTCACTACGGTTCAGTGGCTGAGGCACCTGCTGGAAGCAGATAGAAACCTCATAAATTTAAGCAAATTGGAGTCCCATTACATCAGTGTACGGAAGCAGAGAGGCTATGTTACTAGACTGGTCACCCAGAAGCCTGGATAAATCCCATCATGGCAGTTGGAGAATTTGGATTCAGATTTACACATCTGGAAATAAAAAATCTGGCATCTGGATTGTTATAAAAGCCCAACTGGTTCACTAATGTCCTTTAGGGAAGAAAAGCTGTTGTCCTTATCTGGTCTGGCCTATATGTGATTCCAGTCTCCACCGATGTGGATGACTCTTGTCGTAGCCTAGCAAGCCGCTCAGTTCAGAACAACACGAGATGGACAATAAATGCCAGCCTTGGCAGTGACGCCCACATACCGTGAATGAATAAATATTGTTAACCTTGATTGGATTCTAAGTCAGAGCCAGAGCGGGGAAGCTTTCTCACCAGATGAAGGCAGCTCAACAATTGTTGGGAAGTCAAAGATACTTTCCAAGGAAGGCTTTCTTTTGTGTGGTTAGGAAGATCAAGGAACCTCCTTCTTTACCACAAGATCCTGCTGAAATTATCTCCCAAAGACCTAACTGCTTGCCGGCGAACCTTCTTGTAATGCTGTCTGGCAGCTTCTGCCAACCAGACTTCGGGTTCCACCAGCCAGCCAGCTCCTGCTTTCCACTTGTTTTGGGCAGACAGCTGACTGGCAGCATGCAGATGAGGCCCTTGAGTTAAAATACCCGGGGACTGAAATACATTTTTCATTGCTCCCCTGCTTCCCGCCGCCCCCCCCCCCCCCCCCCCCCGCCTGCTTTAAACCTGCTGGGAGTTAAAATGGACATCTGTATTGAACAGAAGAGAGGACTTTAGTGATCATTTATGTTCTGATGCCCCTTATGGGCAGTCAATGAATAAGTTCAATGACTGGAAGCCATCCTGATGCTCTTCTCCACATAGACTCCTAGAATCATATAACACAGGAGACCATTTGGCTCATTGTGCCCATGCCAGCTCTTTAAAAAAAACTATCCCATTTTCCACTCCCCTGCTCTTTCCCTACAGCCCAGAAATTTTTTCCCCTTCAAGTATTTATGCAATTCCAGTTGTTTCCAATGTATCTACCTAGGAATGGCCATATCCATCCTTTATGGATGGCGCAGTTGTGCAGGGCAGAGCAGACAGCTTCAATGCAGAACACTTACCATTAAAACAAGGCAATAAATGGCAATAAATGTTCCCTTTAAGATTCCTCTTGATGACGACTCAATTGAGGACTTTTTCCACACAGTCGCACTAACCCCTGCTGCTGTTTGGGTAACTCTCAGTGGGAGCAGGATAACATATTGATACTCACAAACCATCTGTTGATGTAACGTTGTTCCATGAAGAGTTCAATGAGAGCTCACTTCCAAAAGATGAATGCATTGTGACAACTCTCAGCAAAGCTCAAATGAAAACAGAAAATGCTGGAAATGCACAGCAAGTCAGGCAGCACCTGTGGAGAGAAGTTGGTAGGATTAACGTTTCAGATGTCTAACCGGTTCTAAATGTTTATAATTTTCTGTTTTTATTTTAGTTTTCCAGCATTGTTTTTTGTCTAGTAATTTACTTGTTTTCCATATGCTGCATTTTAATTTTTTTTATCATTGTTCATCAGTTCAATGAATCGCTAGAAATAAGAAAATGAGGTTACATTTTATGAATGTTGACATTTTTTTATATTATTGAAGATTTTTTTATAATTAGACTCGGAATTTCATGTTGACATGCAGGATCCTTCGTATTGTCACACACAGACTTGCACATTCAGGGAGTGGAAGCCCTTTCTATTGAGGAAGTTTATGGAATTCATTTTAACAGGAGGACATACTAATTTGCCACAGTCAGGGAGGCGAGAAGACAAATTTACAGTGGAGGAGACCAAGTGGGAAGGGGAACCCCGGACGTCCCCCCACCCCACCCTGCTGAGTTAGATCTCAGAAGAACAGAGAAGACAGAAGAGTAGATTTTTGAGTCCATGGTTTCAAAATTGGGTTGTATTCACACCTATACTATTACCCAGTAAAAGGTAAAATGGCATGACAAGAAAAGTTTAGTAAACAACAGCAATTGACATTTATATAGCATTCCTCATTTAAACTTCTCAGAGTACTTTAGAAGGGGGAGAGGTAGAAACCAAGGAGGAAGCAAAGGACTTTAGGATGGAAGGCTTTTGGGAAGAGACCAAAGGCATGGACAAAGCTAAGGTTTTATGACACTTTTGAATATATGGAGAAGGTTCAAAGGTGAAATAGTCTTGGAAGAGTTCCATAGGACAATGGTACAAGGCCTGAGAGAACATCACCTGATGGTGGAATCGAAAATGGGAAACAAGCAGTAACTGAAAGTCAGAGGAACAGAGGTGTAATGTATGGCTGGAGGAAGTTACTCAAGTAGGGTTGGGTGAGGCTGTGGGGACCTAAAAATACAGGAAAAGATCTTGTAGTCGTGTGTAACCTTGTTTTGGACTTTTCGTATGTAAATTTGTGAATGAGAATACTACAGTCTGGGTCAGTTAGAGATCAGTAAGCTGATTCTTCCTAACTAGCATGGAGGGCACTCAAAAGCTATAAGTAAAAGTAATCATTGTATGTTGATGGATACTTTCATCCACCTATCTTTAAAATTCTGAAAAGCCAGTTTTACGAAAAATGAACACTAGCTCTGTAACCTGCAAATTGAAACAATGTCACATTTAACAACAATGCTAACACTATTAGTAATGCATGTAAAATTAAGCTAAACTACAGAAATTATGCCAATGTTATGATAACTTTTTTTTTTACAAAATTAATAGATTACATCTGTAGCTGATGTCTTATTCTTGTAATTATTTGCAAAGAATGGGTAATAATGGGTAGTAATTTAAAATCATTGAAATAAATTTCATTGCTTCTCCTCACTTCTTTCTGTTACATTCCTGAACAAAGCATTGTTAGTTGGACAAAGCATGAATATCATATTAGAATTCATGAAGAAACAGCAGCACAATCTATAAGTAGAAAAAAAATGTTTGAATGGTTTGCTAATAAAACCTGTACATTGAAATCTTGATACGATGGTATTTAACAATAAAAAAGATTTAAACATTAGACCTAAATATTTCTTTATACTTAATGGCAATGATTTTCTGGTAATTTCATTGGTTTCCATACACTGCATATTAATTTTTTGTACCAGTGTTCATCAATTCAATGAATCGCTGGAAATGAAATTATATTTGAAGAATGACATTTTTCTATATTATTGAAGCTTTTTATAATTACACTCGTAATGTGAGAGGCATATTGTGTGTATTTGAATCATAGAAAATCATAGAATCATAGAAATTTACAACATGGAAGAAGGCCATTCGGCCCATAGTGTCTGCCGACAAATAGCCATCCAGCCTAATCCCACTTTCCAGCTCTTGGTCAGTAGCCTTGTAGGTTACGATACTTCAAGTACTTTTTAAGTATTATGAGGTTTTCTGCCTCTACCACCCTTTCAGGCAGTGAGTTCCAGATCCTCACCACCCTCTGGGTGAAAAAGTTTCCCCTCAAATCCCTTCTCAACCTCCTACCTCTTACCTAAATCTATGCCCCCTGGTTATGGACCCCTTAACCAAGGGGAATAGAGCCTTCCTATCCACTCTGGACCCCTCAAAATGTTACACACTTCAATTAGGTCTCCCTTCAACCTCCTCTGTTCTAAAGGAAACAACCCTAGCCTATCCAATCTTTCCTCATAACTAAAATTCTCCAGTCCAGGCAACAAACTGGAAAATCTCCTTCGCACCCTCTCTAGTTCTATCACATCTTCTGTATAGTACGGTGACCAGAACTGCATGCAGTACTCCACCTCTAGCCTAACAGTGTTTTCTACAGTTCCAGCATAACCTCCTAGGTCTTATATTCTATGCTGTGCCTAATAAAGGCAAGTATCTCCTATGCCTTCTTGACTACCTTATCTTGACTACCTTATCTACCTATCCAGACATCTTCAGGGATCTGTGGACAAGCACTCCAAGGTCCCTGTGTTCCTCTACATTTCTCAATATCCTACCATTTATTGTGTATTCTTTGCTTTGTTATCCTTCCCCAAATGCATCACCTCACACTTCTCCAGATTTAACTCCATTTGCTACTGTTCCATCCACCTGACTAGTCCATAGATATCTTCCTGCAGTCTATAGCTTTCTTCTTCATTATCAACCACACAGCCAATTTTTGTGTCGACTGCAAACTTCTTAATCATATCCCCTACATTCAAGTCCAAATTGTTGATATATATCACAAAAAGCAATGGATCTAGTAATGAGCCCTGCTGAACCCCACTGGAAACAGCCTTCCAGTCACAAAAACACCCAAAAATCATTACCCTTTGCTTCCTGCCTCTGAGACAATTTTGGATCAAACTTGCCACTTTACCTTGGATTCCATGGGCTTTTACTTTCATGACCAGTCTGCCATGTGGGATCTGATCAAAAACCTTGCTAAAATCCATATATACTATCGCAAGTGCACAATGCTTATCAATCTTCTTTGTTACCTTCATTCAATCATGTTAGTCAGACACAAGCTTCCCTTGACAAATCCATGTTGACTGTTTGATTAATCCATGTCTTTTTAAATGAAGATTCATCCTGTCCCTCAGAAATTTTTCCAATAATTTTCCCACCACCGAGGTTAGGTCGACTGGCCTGTAATTACTCAATCTATCCCTTTCTCCCTTTTTAAACGATCCTCTGGCACCACACCTTTAGCCAGAGAGGATGGAAAATGATGGTCAGAGCCTCCGCTATTTCTTCCCTTGCTTCCTTTAACAGCCTAGGATACTTTTCGTCCGGGCCTGGGGATTTATCCACATTCAAAGATGTTAAACTCCTTAATATTTTCTCTCTCACCATGTTAATTTCATCTAATATTTCCATACTCCTCCTCCCTGAATACAATGTCTGCATCGTCCTTCTCTTTTGTGCAAACAGACGCAAAGTATTCATTAAAAACCAACGCCCTCCACCTCCACATACAGGTTACCCTTATGATCCCTAATAGGCCCTACTCTTTCTTTAGTTAGCCTCTTGCTCTTTATGTACTTATAAAAAATCTTTGGGTTTTCCTTGAGTTTACTTGCCAATATTTTTTCATGCCCCCTAATTTCCTTTTTAATTTTGCCCCTACACTTTTTACACACCTCTAGGTTTTCTGCAATATTGAGCCCTCAGTATCTGTCATAAGCTTCCTTTTTTTTTTCTTTACCCTCTCCTTTAAGCCCCTTGACATCTGGATTTGTTAGTCCCACCCTTTTACTTTAAGGGGACATATTGTTCTGAACCCTCACTATTTCTTCCTTGAATGCCTCCCACTGGTCTGGCACTGATTTACCTTCAAGTAGCTGTTTCCAGTCCACTTTAGCTAAATCACACCTCAGCTTAGTCTCGTCTATTTATATCCTTTTCCATAACTATCCTAAATCTAACTGAATTATGATCACTTTCACCAAAGTGCTCCCCAGCTGATATCCCTTCCAACTGCCCAGCTTTATTCCCTAAAACTAAGTCCAGAACCGCCCCCTTTCTTTTTGAGATTGCTGTGTACTGGCTAAAATGTTTTCCTAATGCATTTGAAGAATTCTGCTCCCTCTGTGCTTTTCACACTAATTCTATCCCAGTTAATATTTGGGTAGTTGAAATCCCCCAGTATTACTGCCCTGTTGTTTTTACACTTCTCAGGGATTTGCCTACATATTTACTCTTCTATCTCCCCCTGACTGTTTGGGGGTCTATAGAACACTCCCAATAGTGTGATTACCTTTTTTTGTTCTTCAGTTCAACCCATCTGGACTGATTTGATCATCCTTCTACCATATCATCCCTCCTCACAAGTATAATTGTTTGTTTAATCAATATTGCGACCCTCCCCCTTTGTTTATCCCCCTCTCTATCTCATCTGAAAATGCTTTAACCAGGAATGTTGAGCTGCCATTCAGCCCTTTCAGCCTTATCTCAGTAATAGCTATAATAACATACTCCAACATGCCAATCTGTGTTCGTAGATCATTTGCCTTTTTCCCTCAACTTCTTGCATTGAAGTATACACCATTTAGCACTGCCAAACATCCTTGTTGTCTATTTTCTAGCTTCTGTTTCCTCTGCCTTCCAAACACACTTACTAATTTTCTGCCTTTCATTTCCAACATTTCTTCTCTTCCTTCTGAATCTATACTCAGGTTCCCACCCCACTGCCAAACTCCCTGTGAGGATATTGGTCCCAGCCCTGTTGAGGTACAACCCATTCAGCTTGTACAGTTCCCACCTCCCGCCGAAGAGGTCCCAATGCCTCAGGAATCTAAAGTCCTCCCTCCTGCACCATCTCTCCAGTCACGTATTCATCAGCTCGATCTTTCTAATTCTGTACTCACTAGCATATAACACCAGGTGTAATATGGAGATTACGACCTTTGAAGTCCTGCTTTTTTATCTCTCACCTAGCTCCCAAAACTCTGTCTTCAGGACCTCATCCCTCTTTCTGCCTATGTCATTGGTGCCCATATGGGCCACATCCTCTGGCTGTTCACCCTCCCCTCTCAGAATGTCCTACTGACGCTCAGTGATATCCTTGACCTTAGCACCATACATATCATCCTGGAGTTATGTCTGCACTGCAGAAGCACCTGTCTGTTCCCATCACTATGGCATCCCTTACCACTATTGCTCTTCCACTTTTTCTCCTCCCCTCCCCCAACCGTGCAGTTGAGCCACCCACGGTGCTGTGGACGTGGCTCTGTCTGTACTCTCCAGAGGAACCAACATGCCTGTTGGAGAATGAGACACACTCATGGGATCCCTGCCCTGCCTGCCTGGTCCTTCTTGTCATTCTGATGGTCACCCATTCTGTCACTGCCTGTACATTTTCTAAACTGCGAAGTGACCAGGAGTAATGTGGCAGCATTGAAATATTTTTCTCTTATTTAAATAGAATGAAGCAATAGAATGTTCACACCCTTGGATCTGATTATGATTTTCATTGTTTTTTTATTGCTGCTCCCTTAGGTTTAATAGCTTCAAGTCATTAATTCTGATTTGTGCGGATAAAGCTTTTACTGGGTGCCTTGGTCTGTGTATCATCTATTTCTCTGCTGCTTTATGATCCAATTGTTAGATTTACATAAACCCAGTAAGATTCTAATGCACTTTTCTCATTGATGAATATTTCAAATATTGCTTGAATCGTCTTAAGTCTCCTTACACTGAATGACTGTAATTGCAGGCTTTCTGTTGCTAATGATCTGTATAATACAATCAGTTGGTATTTTCAGCAGCATGAGCATAAGCTGTTTTTTAAAATCATATTTTGTAAATATGTCACCTTTTGCGGTGTTGCAAGGAAATGAGACGTGAAATCCCACATAAAATGTTCCACTCACTCACGAAATTAGGATATGAAACATTACTAATTCAAATAATGCCACCTAATTTTGTTATAGCTCATCACATCCAATGTTTATTTTGTCCCTACTTTTTGTCAAATTATTTTTCTTCTGACTCCTCTATGGCATCTGAAAAAGAAGAATTGTGTTACATTTTATATCTGTAACCCCACTTACTCGTATTTACTTACACTAATCAGGCTTAGGATCCAGCTTGTTGACCGCTAGCTTATCAGATGGATAGCAATAATTTAGATATGCAACCTTCCTTGCAGTATAGCTGGAATAATTAATACTGTGGCATTTGCATTAATTCTTCATAATTACTTTTTTGGTACTATTTAAAAGCTTGAAAAAATGGTTTTAAAAAAGATCCAACATCTTATCAACCAGTCCAGTACAGAAAAGTGTAAAGTTTTGAGTCTTTATTAAAACAAAATGAATGCGGAAATGCATTAGAGTACCTCTGGGAATAGAATGTGCTATGAAGGATAATGAATTGTTCCTCACTTCTGAGATCAGAACTCCAGGTCTGCATAACTGGAGGAAATAAAATAATCCCTGTCTCCATATTATAGAACATAAAAAATCTTAAATGTTTAAAAAAATATAGGGTTTATAACTTGCATGCCAATCTAGGAAAGTAGCAAAAGCTGACCAATAAGTTCAAAAAAGTGGACAACTCAAATTACCATGAACAACACCTTCCAAACACCCAACTATACCACCTAGAAGGATAAGGACAGCAGATGCATGGGATCACCACCACCTGCAAGTTCCCCTCCAATCACCAACCATCCTGACTTGGAACTATGTCGCCGTTTCTACACTGTTGCCAGATCAAAAACATGGAACTCCCTCTCTAACAGCACTGTGGGTGTACCTACACCACATGGACTGCAGCAGTTCAAGAAGGTGGCTCACCGCCACCCAACTAGGGATGGGCAAGAAATGTTGGCCTTGCCAGCGACGCTCATATCCCATGAAAGAATAATATAAAATAAATCATTGACATTTGAAAACAAGTGATTACATTGAAAGTGCAGTGGGAAATGTTCTGGTTTCAACTTAAGCTGCAGTTATATCCAACTTTTGTTCATTGGTATTAGAGGAATAAAACATGAAGTACACAAAAGCTCAAAAGGGATACAAGTCTGATTTTGCATGGTTCCACTGATGAAATGGAGTCTCACTGGTGGCGGGCGCAGTTGGAAAGTCAGGACCTTGACCTTACATACTTGATATATGGTATGTTCAATTTTCTGGTCTGTGATTTTAGGCAAAGTAAATAGTCGGTACTACTGGCAAGTAAAACCCACATTTCCATATGCAAGTTATTGAAATTCGGGCCCATAATTAATTGTTCAAAGTTCAAATAAGGCATTGCTCTCAATGTGCACATTGCTCAATGCATGACAGGGAACTGGGTCTGGACTACTTTGGAGTGTCTCCTAAACCAAGATTTCTGTTGATTGATTGAGTATTGAAGTCTAGTTTTTTTGCAGTGACCAATCCTTTACTTGTGTATTGAACATCTGCATAATTTTATTCATCTTTTCATGATTGCCTTTTTGTTGAAGCCTTCAGTTTGCTAAGACACCTTTTCATGGATCTTGTTAATTACTGCTACATTATAAGTTGGAGCTAACAAACTTGAGAGGATAGGCCTCCCTTTGAATGTTCCCATAGTGCCGCATTAATTAGATAAGTAATACAATTCCTTGAGGGCGCAGTATCCTCAGGCCAATTACACCTTGGGCTGAATTTTATCAGCCCCTCGACCTTGTGGGTTGTGGCAGGGGGGGGGCCTGTAAAATACTTGCGGGAGAGGCCTGCCACGACCCACGACGCCGAGAAGGCTCCGTCGCATTTTACCAGCGGCGGTGAGGCCTCAGTGTGGCCCCCCTGCCGCTTGGTGGCAGGGCTTTCATTTACATATTTAAATTAATGAAAACAAAATGCTAATTAACTTACCTGGTCCGGGTGGCTGTCCCACGCCAATTTTATGGCTGCCAGCCGCAATTCGCGCGCCTTCCGTGCTCCATTTGGAGTTCTGAGGCGAGACACTGGTGGGAAGAGGGGGGAAGGACTGAAATTATCAGGGTGGAGGGGGGAGCAGGAAAAACAATTCCTATTGGCTGTGGGGATGGTGGGAACAGGTTGAAGGGCAAAAGTGAAGAGGTTGGGGGCAAAGTTTGGATTGGGACTGAACTAGATTTTATTCATATCAACTAATAACAAAACCATTGTGGGGTTGTGAAAGGACCTCCAGCTTTTAATTTTTTAAAAATAAAATGACTAGTGTTAAATCTTTAAAAATTCAAATCTATGCTAAGGGTTTGAAACCCTTTAAAAATGGCACTGGTGCCTGCGCGATGGCGCCGGATGCCATTACCGGGATGGAGCGGCTGCCCACTCTATGTCATTGTGGGGGCTCGGCGGCGGCACTTATGCACCTGAAGGCTGCCAAGTTCAGAGTGCGCTGCTGCGATGTACAATACGCCAATAAAATTCAGCCACTCGTGTTTGCTGCCATCAATACTGGATGAGCTATGTTTATAGAACATGTCACTCTTACCTGGATATGTCATGAGAAACTGGGCTTCACCACCTCTACTTCACTATAGGAGCAGTAATCAAACTATGCCATCTGCTGCAGACTGATCTACAGACAATGCCATGGACCCATTCCATATTTGTGATGGTTGCTGCAACATTAAGCTTCTATGACATATACCAGATATGCAAGTCATTGCAGTATAAAGCAAGTGACTGGCACTATGCATGTCAGGATAAACACTTTTAACGCTTCCCTAGTGGAAAAGAGACACAAACTGGAGTGGCACAGAACTTTTACCTGGCTAGCAGATTTCCCATCAGCGCAGGCCTTTGTAGATGGAGCCCATGTGGATTGTACTAAAAAGAAGTCAATGTTCTGCACATTCTTTGCAGCTTAACTACCTGAGCATACATCAGAAAAATATTGATATTGTATCTTTGAAGCAACAGTATGCATGTCTTCAAAGATTTATACACTTAGCTTGACATTGCTTCTGATGTTAATGAACATTTGCTCTCCAATATGGCGAACCTCAAAGACTGCATTCATTTTGCCAGTGATCTCCGTCTGTTCAGTTTGCACCTGTAATTTTATATGGGGTGCTTGAGCCCTTGTTTGCTCCTGCACCTCCAAGTGGTTACTGCAACACTGCATTCATCATCTGCATGGTGATGCTAAATCTTTTGCTCCCTTCAGCAGAACAATTGCAGGAAACACCCCTATAAAGATGAGTAGCAGCCACTTAATAGTTGCATGTTCAATATTTTGACTTGCAATCAAACAGCTTCCAGACTTCTTCTATGTGTGGAGAGTTTAGTCTGATGATTGGGAGGTTGGGGTGAAGGACTTGTCTGGCAAAATTTAGTAAGGCGAATGTGTTTGGCCTCATGAAATGTTCTGGCTTTTGTGTGCTGGCACCACACATGAATACAGCCCCAATTTTGCTCTACTCGGGAAACTGTAACCAGGATTTATTTCCTGGAGATCTGGTTCCAGATGTTTTGTTAATGGATGCATTTTCCAGCCTGCAGTGCGTCTTCATTGTTCTCCCACTTCCACATGGAACTTCTGTTCTTTTTATAATGAATAATTATCAACAATGGAATCACATTTTAAGAAAAATAGACATTTAATATATTAAAACTAGTGATAAAATGAAATAAGCTTTTAAATTTTAATGTTATTATTTGGCGTCACCCATCACTCCTTGCAGCTGAGTCAAGTGCCAAGTCCAACAACACATATGCATCAAGATGCCAGCCCCACCATTCACCTGCTATATATGCATTATTATATAATTTGCAACATTCCCTTTGAGACTGAAAGATAAACGTAATGTAACAAAAATTCTGTAGCCCCTGCCATGCTGCAGAGGAAGCCAAATTTCATCTCTGCTTCATTGTGTCCTGCTAAATGCAGGAGTCACAGGAAGCAACACTGTATATGCTTTATGAATAAGCTGTGCTGGCTCATGGAGTGATCTCTGCTGAGCTTGGGATGTTTGAATCCCCACTGACCTTCATTAGTAAACACAGACAAGCAAACACTGGGTCTGAAAGGCTGACTGCATAAAACACAGACGACTGGCATCTATGCATCCTGCAGCGCTTGCCTCTGAGCTCTTAAGCTCACCATGTATTTTTTGAGAAAAGTCATTTTTAACAATATCATAAGGGTCACCTTGTGAATGCATTCCACTGCTCTTCTGATGTTATCCCATAAGCTCTGATCAAATTACTCATGCTTCATTGAATGATGCCTTTCTCTCCTGTACCAGCTTTTCGCAACCACATTTCCAGGATTTCCCTCCTCCTCCTTGCAACCAGTTTTTTATGTTTTTCACAGAATTTGATGTGGCTTATGCACTAGGCCTCTCAGTACCATACTCAGATGCGTGGTCATAGTATGCTGAAGTAATTGTGATCTCTGACTTTCTGCCTGGCTCTCTTCCTTCAACAATGGGAAACTTGTTGCTTATAGCACATAAGTAGCACTACTGATCCAGGTTGGCTCAGGGGGTAACCTTGGAAGAGAGTGGGAAATTTGAATGTTTGTTGAGTTCTAATGAGCACAAACAATAGGTCCAAATGCTGATTATCAACACAAATCCAGACAGTTGCCAATTATCGTATTATAACAATGCTACAACACCCTCTCACAACTTTATTATATGTAACATGAGTACTTGAGGTGCACAAGATATTCCTATATTGATTTACATAGAAATGCCTTTATTGAATGAATCAATTAAATATTTATGTGTTGATTCAGCCATTCCCAATAGTAAGTGTCAGTTTGACTTGTGGTTCCAGTCTAGTACAAATCTAAGATCAGGGGCATGACGCCCACAAAAGGAATTGGTGAAAAACTAAAATGATGTTCTTTTCATCTTTTTCTGTGCAGTTTCATGTATGGTGACCTAACGGATAAGAAGACCATTGAGAAGGTCAGACAGACATTTGACAACTATGAATCAAACTGCTTTGAAGTTCTTTTGTATAAAAAGAACAGTAAGTAATTATGATGCAATTATAAATCCAAATAACTTACCATTATTCTTGGGATAAATTGGAAAGAGTCATCGTTTACTAGCATCTATAAAGTACCTCCACTTTTTCTTCAACCTCCAGTTACTGATTCATACATTTTTCAAATACTTGAGTTGATTTTGAGTGTTACGAGGACTCCTTTACAGTCAGAATAGTGTGTTTTTATCCATTAAAAGCCATCTGTTCCTTACTGAGATTTAATTCCAACAATATTTGAGTTTTTCATTGATCCAAAAAGAAAGCCTCCTGGCTCAACTAGAAGCCCCACCTTCACCAAGGGAAGACTCTGTTGCTGACCACCCTCAGCATTTAGTGTAACTGAAATTTAGAGTTGTAAGATTCTCAAAGATTTCCAAGTACCATTAATAATAATGTGTAAAGTAAATCCCAAATAAATCTGCTGGCCTCATTAAAAAAGGCTCTTCATTGATACATTGAATGAGATTCCAAAGCCCTAAACATATCATCCTGGCTTTGTGTTTGCAAGCTTGACTTTACAGTCTACTACTCAGCTGCTCAGCTTGTCTGTTTTATTTTAGCACTGCATGAGTGCCCTGCCTTGTGGCTAATTTCAAGCATATTTTGGAATGTTTAAAATGTGAAGTTAAAGCAATTTTCACATGAGCAGGTTGGAAAAAGAGAACCTGGATGTTCTGAATTTGTTTTTAATTGTGATGGTTTTTTAAGTGGAATTTGAAAAGGGCATTGATCGAAATATGAGCAAGTGAGGTTATTTTGATACCTTGGTGAGGAAAACATGTCAATAATACCACATCCTGCAGACCTGAATGCTGATACAGAAAGTAATATTGTTCAGTTAGCAGTCTGTCTTCAAACTGAAATATCATGATATGAAAAATAATATTGCCACTGTAAGTGCTTGTCTATCTTGTTTGTGGCTGGGTGATATATTGGATGGCAATTGCACCCATGTTATTTTAGACTGTTCAGCGATATTCTTAATCTAACAATGTTTATTTTTAACAAGATATTTGGGTTACTTTATGGAATGAAGCTTATGTTGAAGATTTATTAAAAAGCCTCCTCCACAAGACTCTTTCATTGGTTCATCTCCTTGTGGCAAGTGTTTTTTTTAAAGTACTAAATTTAGCTCATTAGTACAATAACATGACTTTTACTGCATGGATGTAAAACATACTGACACACACAACCTAATTTTTATAGTATCTTATTTGGCTATTGTGCATCATCATATAAATGATTGCAACAAAGTAATTGTTTATGTAGGATGGATTATTTTAAAATAAAGTATTCGGGTTGGAAATTCTGGTGTCAACTCTGACACTATTCTGAATGGGAAGCTGGATTCACTGGATTCCTACCCCACACTTATTTCTTAGAAAACTATTCTGCAAAGGAGGTGGATGCTACTTCTGCCTGTCCCAGTTGTGTGCAGAGGCAACATTTGGGGTGTGTGTTAGTATATGCTCCTGAGGTTTTCTAGGAATTCCATCTATTTTGTTCCTGATAAACTTAGGGGGACTTTAACCTACTGAGAGTGGGTGTGGGTCCCATTCTGGGCCTGGGGAAACTTTTTTTGCTACAGCATTGTATTGATCCCAGAGATCTCTTTCGTGGGTATGTATTGCTGTTGCACCACTACAGGTGTGCCTACCCCCAGTATTAAAATGTCCCCCATCCTCAGGATTGTGGACAACGTCACTGGCAGGGCATGTGGGAAATGAAAATCTTGCTCCACCTATGAAACGATCCATTGAATTTCCCGTCCTCACCATTCATTTGCATCTTAATAACAGAATTTCATTATATTAAATGTTTTGCCCCAACATTTTCTTTACCGTTAGCACTATATATATTTCTGTTAGTTCTTAATACTCATCAGGAATTGCTTTGGAGCTGCTTCTGCTTCTACACCATAACTTTGCCAGAATTGTAGTGGAAAACCTTTCACTTGTGTAAATATAGTTTCTGCCACACTTCCAATGAAGTTACACCTGCTAAGCTGGAATAGGTCCGAGGAAATTCCCAGCCATTGTCTTTTCAATGATTCCTTACTCGGAGAGCACAAATGCATTTGAAAATCAAGGTTTCAAAATTCCTCAGGCGTTCGACTAGTCTCCCATAGTAACTCCAGGAGACTGACAGATCCTCTGGAAAAATGAAGAAGTTCCAACTGTGCCATATCTCCACTGTTTCTGGGAGTTTCTGGTGGCCTTGCAAGGAGGGGAACCTTTGACGACCTCTTCAAAGGAAATCGTGACTGGAGATGTAATCAGAGCCATCTGCCTCTTGGGCTCAGTTAGGATTTGACTTTTCTGGGGAGGATGGCACATCCAGTGGGTTGAGACAAATCAATCTCCGCAAGGGTAGATGTGGGCCGCACCAGTCCAGGCCAGACATACGATCTTTTACAGATCGGTCCCCTTGCTCAGGTGGTTGAGGGGACCAAAGTCAGGCAAACCCCCACCAAGCATGGGGGTACTGGTGTTTCCAGCAATACTGGGGAAGTAGGTACTGGGGATATGTCTGAAGTGGTGCTTGGACCAACCTGTACCATGCTAATTAGGTGCCCTTCTGATGACTGCACAAACTCTAGTGGATATGGTACTGGAGGACACTTCCTGTTCTGATGCCTTCCTAATTACAGTATTCATGACCAAAGGAATTTTGCATGAAACTGCAGTAATTTAATTGGTAATGTTTATACACTGTGTACTGGAAATGGAAACAAATGCAATATGCCTTCTGTAAAATGTTCCAGTTATAAGAACACATTTTCAATAATATTCTGTTTAATTAGCTCACATATGAACAGTACTATTTTTGGATGATTGCTCATGTTATATCAGTAATGGCACTTGCCAAATACTAACAGCTCAATTTTAACTTCCCTGTCTGATGGAAAAGGGGTGGGTGGGGGCAGTTAAAATAAGGATGTTGACTTACTCCCTCTGATCCTGCTGCCTTTCCGCCATGTCCTGATGCTAACTTCCCTTACTACGAGCTCTCCCTCCTCCCTATGATCACGTCCAGAGGGCCCCCTCACCACATAAGCGCTTCCCACGATTTCCTGGCTGCTGCCTCCTACTGCCGAAGTCTGGCCAGGTTCCTGTGGGAATTGGAGAAAGGTTAGGGAATTGATGGTGTGGGCCGTCATGTTTCTAGACTCCCTGGGTGCGCCACCTGCTTCAGAGTTCACACTATACCTGTGCCTCCTTAAAAACTGTCCCTAAATCTTCAACTCGTTTCTCTTGAACTCTTTGGGAGATTTTATGAAAGTACTGTCACACCTTTTCATACAGCAGGATTAGAGGAGGACTCAAAGAGTGGTGATCACCATTCAAGCAAAATTTCTATTTTAAGTTTGTGAATTATTTAACTGCATTAATACAAACACTTACAGGATTGCCAAGTCAGGCTACTTCACATTTAGGTACACTCCATAAAATACCAATGTGTTTCCTTTTAGAGTTGAATTTAATGTTCCCAAAGATCAAGTGATTCTTCAAAAAAACATTTGTGGGCAGGTTGGATGAGTGGAGGGAGAAATTTGGATTTGTTTCACCTGTTTTTATGGGCCTGAATTGAACAATAAGGGGACTATTTTTGGGTCACAATCTTCTGCACCTCATCTCGCCTGGAGGTTTGCCAGTGACCATATTTCCTATTGAGTCATAGAGAGAGTCATACAGCACTGAAACAGGCCCTTCGGCCCACCGAGTCTGTGCCAACCAACAACCACCCATTTATACTAATCTTACATTAATCCCATATTCCCTACCACATCCCCACTATTCTCCTACCATTTACCTACACTAGGGGCAATTTACAAAGGCCAATTTACCTATCAACCTGCAAGTCTTTGGCTGTGGGAGGAAACCAGAGCACCCGGCAGAAACCCACACGGTCACAGGGAGAACTTGCAAACTCCACACAGGCAGTACCCAGAACCGAACCCGGGTCGCTGGAGCTGTGAGGCTGCGGTGCTAACCACTGTGCCGCCCATTCTTTTGGGCACCATTCCTTTAAATTGGAAAATTGCACATGTCACTATTTAAGAAAAGTGACAGAGGAAAACCAGGGAATTACAGACCAGTTAGCCTAACATTTGTTGTCAGGAAATTGCTGGAGTCTAATAGGGTAACTGAACTCCTTGAAAATTTTCAGGTGATCAGAGCGAGCCAGCATGGATTTGTAAAGGACAGGCGAACCTGATTAATTTTTTCTGAAGAGGTGACTAAAATAGTGGTCTGGGGAATGTCTATAGATGTTATGTATATGGACTTTCAGAGGGCATTTGATAAAGTTCCTCATAAGAGACTGTTAGCTGAAGTTGTAGTTGGTGAAGTTGAAGACAAATTATTGACCTGGTTAGGAAATTGGCTGAGTGGCAGCAGACAGAGAGTATGGATAATGATCAGGTACTCTAATTGGCAGGCTATGGCTAGTGGTGCCCCATAAGGATCGGTGTTGGGGTCTCACTATTATTAATGACTTAGATGATGGGATAGAAAGCCACATATCCAAGTTTACTGATGACAGAAAAATAGGCCGCATTATAAGCAGTGTAGATGGAAGCATAAAAGTATAGAGATATTGATAGATTAACTGACTGGGAAAAGCTGTGGCAAATGATTTCAATGTAGGCAAATGTGAGGTCATCCACTTTGGACCTAAAAAGGATAGAACAGGGTACTTTCTAAATGGTTAAAAGCGAAAAGCAGTAGATGTACAAAGAGACTTGGGGGTCCAGGTTCACAGATCATTAAAATATCATGAACAGGTACAGAAAATAATCAAAAAGGGTAATGGATGCTGACTTTCATATTCAGAGGACCAGAATACAAGGGGTGGAAGTCATGCTTCAGCTATACAAAGCCCTGGTTAGAACACACCTGGAATACTGTGAGTAGTTCTGGCCACCACACCTTCGGTCGGATATATTGGCCTTGGAGGGAGTGCGGTGTAGATTTACCAGAACGATACCCAGACTCATATGAGGGCTAAATTACAAGGAGAGATTAAAAAAACTAAGGTTGTATTCCTGGAATTTAAAAGTCAAGGGTGATTTGATATGAGTTTTCAAGCTATGAAGGGGAACAGATAGGGTAAATAGAAAGCGAAACTATTTCAGCTAGTTGGGGAATCTAGGACTAGGAGGTATAGTCAAAAAATTAGAGCCAGACCTTTCAGGAGTGAAATTAGGAAAGACATCTTCACACAAAGGGTGGTAGAAGTTTGGAACTCTCTTCTGCAAATGGCAATTGCTGTTAGATTAATGGTTTTAAATCTGAGGTATTAAGGGATATGGGGCAAAGGCGGTATACAAAGTTAGGTCGCAGATCAGCCAGAAATAGCTAGCTGTAACTCAGGAAATGGAAGGGAGGGAGGAACGCAAGAAAATTACAATCACCAGAGAAGTGGTACTGAGCAAATTGTTGGAGCTTTGGGCTGACAAGTCCCCGGGTCCTGATGGACTTCATCGTAGGGTCCTAAAAGAATTGGCTAGTGACATAGTTGATGCATTGGTTTTAATTTTCCAGAATTCCCTAGATTCGGGGAAGGTTCCATTAGATTGGAAAATAGTGAATGTAACTCATTTATTCAAAAAGGGAGGGAGAGAGAAAGCAGGAAACGACAGGCCGGTTAGCTTAACATCTGTCTTAGGGAAAATGTTAGAAGCTATTATTAAAGATATTGTAGCAGGGCACTTAGTAAATATTCAAGGTACTCAGGCAGACTCAATACAGTTTTGGGAAAGGGAAACCATGTTTAACCAATTAATTGGAGTTCTTTGAAGAAGTAACACGTGCTGTGGATAAGGGGGAACCAGTGGATATATTGTACTTAGATTTCCAGAAGGTGCCCCATCAAAGGTTATTGCGGAAAATAAAAACTCATGGTGTAGGGGGTAACATATTGGCATGGATAGAAGATTGGCTAGCCAAGATGAAACAGAGGGCTGAATTTTATCAGCGCGCCCGCACTCTGCAGAGGCGTGCTGTGAAGGCGGCGGCCTTCCGACACAGATGTGCCATCGCACAGCCCCCGCGATATCACACACGGGGGCTGATTTAAATGGAGGGGGTGGTGGGCCGCCCCCAATGACGTAGAGGGGCGGCTGCCGTGTCCCCTGTGACAGTGCCCGGTGCCACCGCGTAGGCGCCGGCGCCATTTATAAAGGGCTTCAAGTCCTTTGGGATATATTTAAATATTTAAAGATGCCAGTGAGCTTTAAAAAATTAATAAACTTTTAATTTAACATTGATTCCCCTCTCCCACCGCACCCTCTCCCCTCCACCGAGTCATATACACATAAATTGACCTATGCCCCCAAAATAAATGGCATTCTGAACTTTCTGCCCCGATCTTCAGTATCTTTGACTCTTAACCCCTTCCCACCATCCCCACAACCAATAGGAATAGTTTTCCCCGCTCCCCCCGTCCTGATAATTTTATTCCTTCCCCCTCCCCACCAGTGTCTCACCTGTTCCGAAGGCGTGCGAGTTGCGGCCAGTTGGCCGTAAAATCGGCGTGTGACAGCCACCGGAGGCAGGTAGGTTAATTTGCATTTTAATTTAACTCATTTCAATATTATAATGAAGTCCCCACTGCCAAGCAGCGGGGTGGCCGTACTGAGGCCTTGTCGCCGCCATTAATATCCAGCAGTGCCTTCTCCGTGTCATGGGTCGAGGCGGGCCGCTCCCGTTGCATTTTATGGCCCTCCCTGCCACGACCCATGGCGTCAAGGGACTGATAAAATTCAGCCTACAGGGTAAGCAAAAATGGGTCATTTTCTGCTTGGCAAGATGTTACGAGGTGTGCTTTTGGGATTAGTGCTGGGGCTACAAATTTTTACAATTTATATAAATGACCTGGATGAAGGGATCAAAGGTATATTTGCTACATTTGCTGATGACATAAAGAATGGTAGGAAAGTTAGTTGTGAAGAGGACATAAGGATGCTGCAAAGGGATATAGATAAGGTAAGTGAGTGGGCAAAGATCTGGCAAATGGAGTAAAGAAATTGTCCATTTTGTCAGGAAGAACAAAAAAGAAGCATATTATCTAAATGGTGAGAGACTGCAGAGCTCTGAGATGCAGAGGCATCTGGGTGTCCTCATGCATGAATCGCAAAAGATTAGTATGCAGGTTCAGCAAGTAATTAGGAAAGCTAATAATACAAAATTAGGGAGGTTATGCTTCAGTTATTCAGGGCATTGGTGTGACCACATCTGGAGTACTGTGTACAGTATTGGCCTTCCTATTTAAGGCAGGATGTAAATGCATTGGAAATTGTTCAGAGAAGCTTTACTCGACTAATATCTGAAATGGGCGGGTTGTCTTCTGAGGAAAGGTTGGACAAGCTAGGCTTGTATACGCTGGAGTTTAGGAGAGTAAAAGGCGACTTGTTTGAAGCATATAAGATCTTGAGGTGTCTTGACAGGGTGGGTGTGGAAAGAATGTTTCCCCTTCTGGGAGAATCTAGAATTAGGGGGTCACTATTTAAAAATAAGGGGTTGCCCATTTAAGACAGAGATGAGGAGACATTTTTTCTCTGAGGGTCGTGAGTCTTTGGAACTCTCTTCCTCTAAAGGCGGTGGAAGCAGAGTCTTTAAATATTTTTAAAGTAGAGGTAGGTAGATTCTTGATAAGCAAGGGGGTGAAAGGTTATTGGGGATAGGTGGGAATGTGGAGTTGAGGTTACAATTAGATCAGCCATGATCTTATTTTTTTTTTAGAACATTACAGCGCAGTACAGGCCCTTCGGCCCTCGATGTTGCGCCGACCTGTGAAACCATCTGACCTACACTATTCCATTTTCATCCATATGTCTATCCAATGACCACTTAAATGCCCTTAAAGTTGGCGAATCTACTACTGCTGCAGGCAGGGCGTTCCACGCCCTTACTACTCTCTGTGTAAAGAAACTACCTCTCACATCTGTCCTATATCTATCACCCCTCAACTTGAAGCTATGTCCCCTCGTGTTTGCCATCACCATCTGAGGAAAAGGACTCTCACTATCCACCCTATCTAACCCTCTGATTATCTTATATGTCTCTATTAAGTCACCTCTCCTCCTCCTTCTCTCCAACGAAAACAACCTCAAGTCCCTCAGCCTTTCCTCGTAAGACCTTCCCTCCATACCAGGCAACATCCTAGTAAATCTCCTCTGCACCCTTTCCATAGCTTCCACATCCTTCCTATAATGCGGTGACCAGAACTGCACGCAATACTCCAGGTGCGGTCTCACCAGAGTTTTGTACAGCTGCAGCATGACCTCGTGGCTCCGAAACTCGATCCCCCTACTAATAAAAGCTAACACACCATATGCCTTCTTAACAGCCCTATTAACCTGGGTAGCAGCCTTCAGGGATTTATGCACCTGGACACCAAGATCTCTCTGTTCATCTACACTACCAAGAATCTTCCCATTAGCCCAGTACTCTGCATTCCTGTTACTCCTTCCAAAGTGAATCACCTCACACTTTTCCGCATTAAACTCCATTTGCCATCTCTCAGCCCAGCTCTGCAGCCTATCTATGTCCCTCTGTACCCTACAACATCCTTCGGCACTATCCACAACTCCACCGACCTTAGTGTCATCTGCAAATTTACTAACCCACCCTTCTACACCCTCTTCCAGGTCATTTATAAAAATGACAAACAGCAGTGGCCCCAAAACAGATCCTTGCGGTACACCACTAGTAACTAAACTCCAGGATGAACATTTGCCATCAACCACCACCCTCTGTCTTCTTTCAGCTAGCCAATTTCTGATCCAAAGCTCTAAATCACCTTCAACCCCATACTTCCGTATTTTCTGCAATAGCCTACCGTGGGGAACCTTATCAAACGCCTTACTGAAATCCATATACACCACATCCACGGCTTTACCCTCATCCACCTGTTTGGTCACCTTCTCGAAAAACTCAATAAGGTTTGTGAGGCACGACCTACCCTTCACAAAACCGTGCTGACTATCTCTAATGAACTTATTCTTTTCAAGATGATTATAAATCCTGTCTCTTATAACCTTTTCCAACATTTTACCCACAACCGAAGTAAGGCTCACAGGTCTATAATTACCAGGGCTGTCTTTACTCCCCTTCTTGAACAAGGGGACAACATTTGCTATCCTCCAGTCTTCCGGCACTATTCCTGTCGACAATGACGACATAAAGATCAAGGACAAAGGCTCTGCAATCTCCTCCCTAGCTTCCCAGAGAATCCTAGGATAAATCCCATCTGGCCCAGGGGACTTATCTATTTTCACACTTTCCAAAATTGATAACACCTCCTCCTTGTGAACCTCAATCCCATCTAGCCTAGTAGCCTGAATCTCAGTATTCTCAACAACATTTTCTTTCTCTACTGTAAATACTGACGCAAAATATTCATTTAACACTTCCCCTATCTCCTCTGATTCCACACACAACTTCCCACTACTATCCTTGATTGGCCCTAATCTAACTCTAGTCATTCTTTTATTCCTGATATTCCTGGTATATTGAATGGTGGAGTAGCCGCGAGGGGCTGAGTGGCCTAGTCCTGCTCCTAATTCATTTGTTCATATGATCTCATTGAGTGGCAGAACAGGCTTGAGGGGCTAAATGACCTACTCCTGTTCCTATGCTCCTATATTTTAGGTATCTAGGGTGCTGGCCTGAAACAGCCATTATGTGCCTTGCATATGCAAATCTGATCCTAATCCTGATGCAAAATCTGAGTACAAATGGGAGGAGCTTGTGCTATGAAACTCCACCCAGTTGGATCAGGTCCTATCCAGTGAACTTTAATGGATCACTGAAGGCCACTTAAGAAAATTTGTTACATTATTTGGAGCCAGCTTGTGTGCTTCTCCTGGCTACACAAATATACTGTGAGCAGCTGGCAGCACAGACTCACTCATCTCCGTGCCCTGCCCTCGCCACAAACCTACGTGTGGGTTGGCTTGGTCCCGTACCATGCCAGAATATGTCAGGCCTGATTGGCACCCGCAGCTTTTGGGTTTCATTCAAAGGAGGCCTGAGCCAAATGGAGCAAAGCAATCGCCTTGCCGATTTGCAACCATTTTGGGCACAAGTCCAATTTCTCCCCTTAGCTCGTCAACACCTTAGGACAATTGATAGCTATAAGAGGAACTGAAGGCTATTCTCTTTCACCTTTCTCTTTCTGATTGCATAGTTCATGCATCTGAATCTGGCTCAGTTGGTGGGTGAGCAGATGCAGACTTCAATCCTTCCAATGCTAAAGCTACTCCGTGGTTTGCTCGGCATGGGTACACTTCTATAGCGCCAGATGGTTCTGCTTCAAGCCAGTGAGCTTGAACCACGGAATTATCCAACTGCTGTGCTAATGTACTGGAAATAATGGAACTTGCTGTTAAATTCTACAGAATACAAGGGAGGACCAGATGAGAAGCTTTATAGGCAGTGAGAAGTTAGATAAAATATAAAATTTGAGGAAGTAGGGCGACTATTGGATGGAGTTTGATGCAGTATCTTTGAGCGATAGAGAAACAGGCTCTGAATTTCTGTCAGCCTTTACAAGTGTTGTCCTGATGTTAGTCCACCTGGTGTATGGCAGGAATTAGGCTGGAAACTGGATAGTAGGCCCAGCATCTGCTTCGAGTTCATGGCAGGGCCTGTTTGGGGTGGAACCTCCATCTACACCAAAATAGCCTCTGAAGTTGGAAGGGTGTGGCCAAGGAAGGGAATTTCCAAGCCGAGAATTGTCTAGACCTGGGTCTAGGTCATACCAAGAGGAGCAAAGCTTATCACTTAATCTGCAACATAAATAGGGCCTGTCTGGGAGGTCCAGGTCTTTGCCATAGCTGGACTTCCCCACAAAATGCAGCAGCTATAGGACAAAATCACCTCCCTTCAGAATGGGGTTCAGAGGCACTTCACAATCTGCTGGGTGTAAAATGTGAAGCTTCCCAGCACTGTGTTATTCACCCCTTTCCAGCTCTGGTGGGTACCATATCATGTGCCCATGGTGGAACAGGAAGTACAAATTTCCTGCTAATTCGGGAACATCACCCTGAATTCATATGCTCTGGTAGGGTCAGTGACAGAGGTGACCGGTGGGCACATTGCACATTACTGCTTGGAGCAAAGGCCTCTGGATTTTCAGGCCCTTGTTTTCTAAAGTGCAACTTTTTCTACCTGTGGACTTTCCGACAATAAACATGTTCGAAGCAGACTTAAGTGGAAATTTTACATTAACTGTTTTGACTTAGAGTTCAAAAATACATTCTGAATGCTATGCTATGAAGAGAGGTTCATATAGTATCGATATATCTCTATGAAAGGAAGTGGCTGTGTCCAGACCAAGAATAAAGCTAGAAGGGGCATAAAAATGTGATGTAAAGATTTTAAAATCATCAGAAAGTTATCTGGGTCACTTTTAAAATATTTTTTAATCAACATTTTTTCACCCTTCTGCAAATTTCTATTCTGCACCACTGCCGACAATTACATTGATTGATACATGCGAGAAACTGTGTTCTATGAAAAGATTAGTGAATGGGGCTAAAATGCACTCAACACATCTCTAGCTATGGCTTCCCTTCCTTACATCACACCATCAACTATTCTTGGCTTCCTCATCTGTGTGTTGCCCCTCGATGACATTGTCTACAGGCACAGGGTCAGCTTCCATATGTATGCTGGTGTCATTCAGCTCTGCGCCATCATCACTCTTTTGACCCCACAATCATCTCTGTGATTTCAGACTGTCTGTCATGGATGAGCTACAACTTCCTTCAATTTAATATCCGGCAAACTGAAGCCATTGTTTTCAGTTCCCATCATGAACTCTGTTTCCTGGCCACTGTTTCCACCCACTGCAACCCCCTACCCACTTCCCCACCCCCCGCCCCCCTCCCAAATGCCACTGATCTCTCACTCACACTGAACTAGAACATGCAAAATCTTGGTTTCCTGCGCCATGCAACACCAAGTCTTATTATCCATCACTGTCTTTGCTGACCTACACTGTCCAGCATATTAAATTTAAACTCAGTCCTTATCTTCAAATGACAGCATGATCTTAGCCCACCCTATCTCAATAACCTCCTTCAGCTTTATATTCCCTGAACCTTTTGATCCTCTGATTTTGACCTGTGTATTGCCCCCTTACATCGCCCCACAATTGTTGGCAAAGCCTGAAGTTACCTTGGCCCTATTCTCTGGAATTCTCTCCATAAAGCCAATCGCCTCTCCATTTCTCTCTCCTCTTTTAAAAGCCTTCTCATAACCCATATTTTCAACCTGATTTTCAGTCATTCTGCAGTGCTATTGAGAAAGAGCATAGAAATGGGACTAATTGAATAGCTCTTTCAAAGAACAATGGGACAAATGGCCTCCTTTTGTGCTGTACAATTCTGTGATTCCTCCTGAACTATGCCGCCATAGCTCACTATTGTTTTCCCTATTTCCATTTGTGAAGCACCTCGGGATTTTTCTTTTTGCATTAAATGTATTATATAAATGTTATTTGCTGCCGTTGTTGAACATATCCATGTTTATGGTTCCAAGTAGAGATATTTCAAAAATTGGAGGCTCCAAATGAGAACAAAGATTATGAAATTATGAAATTAGTTTATTGACGCAGTTATATAGACATACATAATCAGATAGTCTGTGGAACAATATAATGAATTTTACCGGTTCCTAGATTGCGGAAACAGAGGCAGGTGGTGGTGGGTGGGCTGGTAAAATAGCTGTCCCGCCGCTGGGGATGTTTTCCAGCTGTGGGCAGGAGGCAGGCTGTTAGGTGAATCGGTGGCCCACTCCACGGCCCTAGTAAGGGCCATTTTATGGGGTCACTGGCATTTTTCCAATGGCAGGGCAGCCCCCAGCATGGAGTGAGGCAGCCAGCTTCATGCAATCTCTGTAATGTAGATTTCTTTTTTCCTGATGTGGGTTTGATTTGGGAGCCAACTAGAGGGGATATGCTGAAAATAGAGACATTTTGTCGAAGCTTTTCATCTTGCACTCATCAGGACAATGTGCAAGAATACCAATGTAAGGGAAACAACATTTTCAGTCCTGAAAAGTGCCCAGTCTATCTCAGATTACCCTGGACGGGTAATGTATCCTAAAAATTTGAGCAACAGGTGAAGCTAGCTGTTTCATGCTGCCGTTATACAGTAGCAACACAGATGTTCTGCCTGTCACGCAAATGAATAATGTGATATATGAATTTCAATGCCAGTGTGATGCTACGTATAAAGGCCATACGTCCCAAAGACTGTCGGATCGTATCAATCAACATGTCCCTTCCGCTGTTCGCAACAGGCAAAGTACAGGCTGTACCCAACCAGCCCGTGCTTGCAAAACTTAAAACACGGTGTCCAACATTAGATGTGATTCCGCGATTGGACAACATTTGCTAAATAATCCTCAGTGTGCTCAGAATTATGCTGACAACGAATTTAAGATTGTCAGTCGGGCTCACAATGTGGCACATTTGCACATACTGGATGCTACATATATTAATGCACAATGCAGACAGAAAGAACATGTACACACATTGCGCCTGTTTTAGCTAAACAAAATAAGTGACAGCCCTTTGCTGGTTCATTCCTCAGGGAAATGTCTTGACCAATCCGAGTCAAGCTGCCTGGTTTAAATTTTCAAACAAAGCTTGGCAGTTAACTGTCAGTCACCATGAACTGGTGCATTCTCCATGGCAACGCCTCTACCAATCAGAGTCCATTTGCCAACCAATCAGCACTCTCTTCTCATACAGTATAAATTTGTTGTTTCCCTTGCATTGATATTCTTGCAAATTATCCTGATGAGTGCCAGACGAAAAGCTTTGACAAAGTGTCTCTATTTTCAGCAATACTCAAAGATAAAATTAGTTTTTAAGGGCCACAAAGGTTGTTGAACAATAACTATGACTTAGTACACTGTTAAAAACCCAGTAACAGCTCATTCAACAAGGTGTAAGTTTTCTCGAGGGTTTTTACCGGATTTTACATGGCCGCTTGAGGTGGGGTCAGAGGCGGGGTGGGGGTGGAATGCGGGAGTCACAGAGTAATGCGACGGGTGGCAGGGGGCAGAGGCTTAGTCGTCTTCCTGTCGCCAAGCAATCTTCCCAGGAGTGGGATAGGCCAACAATGGCCTTCCCGCCCTGAGGTCAATTGCGGTCTTTAAGTGGCCTATTAACAGCCAATTAAGGGCCTCTTCCTTCCACCGCTGAGATCTTACCAGCGGTGTGGGGGGTGCCTCTGACTTGTGGGGAGGGTGCCTTGTGGCCCACTGAGGAACCCCTCCAGGAACCACTTTACCCGTTGGGACCATCCTCCTCCTGGATTGCATGACAAACCCCCCCACCCCCTCGCCGGGGTCTTCTGGGCTGGTCCCGGCGACCCCGCCTCACTTACCTGAGGTCTGGGATTCCAGCGCTGGGCCTGGATCCAAGGCCTCTGCAGTACCAGCAGTGGCCACCGCGTCCTGGTGGCCCTGCCGATATTGCAGAGCTACCGGACCTCTGATTAAAGAGACGGGATCCTGGCTCCTGAAACTTAGATTTAAAAAGACAAGAGGATTGCTCCAGGGGCACAAAAAGGCAGAGGCGGACTTTCCCCTGTCTTTTCAGCCCTGCGCCAGGAGTCCTGCCTCCAACACAAAATGCAGCCCAGTGAGTCTAATGGTGTAATGGTGGAAATTCACATCAATTCATGTAATTTCTAAAGACTTCCATCTGTCTGGTCTGGAACTGCGCACCCTCTGGAGGAGCATGGAATTACTGAGAACAACTTCTGGATTTCTGCATTTAACTGTGTACGTGTGAACGTCTGATGTTTCAGTCAGTTTCACAGTTGTCACAACTGCGAATGCAAACAGTTCTGCCATTGTTACAACTGCAAAACCAGATCATTGTAATTAGCCAAGATTGAATAATGTATATTGTAATGTAAGGTAGATTCTGGAGTTTTGAATTAATTACCTTTGGGGCAAGGGATACATTTTATAGAGTTTTACCCTTTGTTATGAACAGGTAGTTAATCTTTTTTTGTCTCCAAACATCCTTGTTTTTCCAACCACCTGTCCATAAATAGATTAGTGATTTAATTTTTTTCTCTCCCCTAAACCCTAATAATAAATGACTGCATCAACAACATGGCTTTTAAAGTTAAAACAAAGAAGTAGTATTTATTAACATACTCAAACTCGGGAAGGGGTTTAACGTCTCCACACACGCTTACAAACATTCAGGGAAAGGTTAAAGGCATAAAAAAGACAAGGACATTTACTAAATAGAAACTTATCTTAACTACTAGCTAATGTGGATTTCAGTTAAAACTAGAGTCCTTTTTAAATATCAAAAAAACAAGTCCAAAAATGGAGATCATCAACTGGAAATGCTGGGTAGGGGAAGGAGTCGCTGAGAGAACTCTTCTCTGACAATTTCTTCTGCTTCTGGCACTCTCAGATATAAATGGAGGCAGCTTAATTGCTTCTTTTCGACAGAGAGGAAACTGGTAGAAATCGGACTTTCCTGCTGTTTTTGCAGCTTGTCTTCTTGTTGACTTATCGTGCTGGATTTTTCAAAGTGTGGTTCCTTTAATTTTTTTCTCTTATTGAAAAGGCCTTAGAGAGAAGTCTATGCAGCTTCAGGCAGGCTGTGGCTTCTTGCAGGGAGATCTCAGAGAGTAGTGCGTCCAGGCAGCACACGGCAGCTGTACCCTCAAACAGTTACAGTTTCAAGTCCAGGCAGGTTGAATAGGGATTTCCTGGGTCCTAAAGCTAGACCCTTTTCAAGTTGCTGTCCCACCTGACCTCTCTCTTCCATTTTGACAATCGGAACATCGAAGTACAATCGAAGCACATGATTGATAAAATGGCGGTTGACATGACTACTCAAATGCACAAAACACAATTTACAGGGGGGGTTCTCATCTATTCGTGACACCTTTAGGAATTATCACTGGTTATTCAGAACATTAAATAAGTTGGGGATAGTCACTGGTGATATAAGTTGTACACAGTGTATTAGAAGGCATGAACATGATGTGTCAAAATGGTCTTTTTTGTCTGGGAATATCCTTGGAGATCCCCAGTCACAATAAATTTAGCAGAAGATCAGTGGATCCTGAGTTCTTGCAGATCTTCTGCCAAAGTTAGAGCGGCCAATCAGGAAAACACCCAAGGAAGTTTCTGGTGTTAAGGGCCTACCTCTTAAAACAGCAGGAAATCTACCTATAGCGTCCTCATGTACAAAGAGACATCAGAGTGATTTACATGGTGGCAGACACCAAGCAAGAGTGAGGAAGGTAGAAGAAGAGTTAGAAGGGAGTGAAGTCATGAATAAACAGAAGGGCCTTTAAGAAGCTATTAGAAACCCAAAGGAAGTTCGCAACAGAATTGCTGAGAGAGAGAGGCCCAGAGAGTGTACAGTGGCTTAAGAAGTAGCTACTGGTGGTGAAATGGAGCTGGAAATGAGAAATAACATAATGTTGGAGGAATGAAGGGATGAAATTATGGGAATGAGAATCATAAAAGTCAATTCTATGGGGTTTGGGAAGCAAAAGTAACTTGATCTGGATGGGTGTCATGCTGATTTGGGTTTTAGTGTGGCCTTAGGTTGTAGCATCCTGAATGATTTGTAATGAGTGATTCTGTGACCCGGCATTCCCATTGAGAAGTAGAATGGGAAGGAAATGCGAATTGGTAAATTGAGGGTGAATAGTCTATGATTTTCCTTCTACAATGAAAGGGAAGTCACAGATGGGCACCTGTGATTTCCTGAGATGTACTTGCTACAAGCAACATTCCCTGCTGGAAGCACCAGGATGCGGAATCACCTCTGGTTTATAGAGGTTAGAAGCAGGAAGATTGATGAAGAGAGCATTGGACAAGTCAGCATTAAGGTAACAAAAGCATGAATTAGAGTTTTGGCTGTGGAGGAGGGAGCATTAGGGGTGGAAGCAATGATGTGACTGGCAGGAGTGGAACCACGAGAGAGCAATACCAGAGATGGACTATAGAGAAGAAACATTTGAAACTGCTTGACTGTGCCAAAGGCAGCAGAGAGGTTGAAGAGGAAGAGGGAGCTGCAGTAGTGATCACACATGGTGGTATTGATGATTTTGACTAGCGCGGTCTCCGCATTGTGAGTGGGGCAGATGCCTGTTTTGAAGGCTTAAGATACAGTTTATCTGACCATATACTCCCTTTTATTACAATAAGCCCAAATTGTTAAATAAGTTACGTTAATTAGTCTAGCAAAGAGACTATAAACTGATTATTGGGCAATCAAAATCACTAAACAGTGTCACCAACTAATTTGCTCGTGACTTCATTTCAACAGCTAAAGCTGCAGAAGCATTTGAGAACTTAAATAGAACAAAGACAGCTGCTTCATTGGAGAGATAGTGGACAGACAAAAAATTACGAATGATAGAAGTCTCAAATAAAACAGATTAAAATGTTGGAAGTGCACAGCAAATTGGTTGGCATCCGAAAGAGAACAATAGATTGTTTTGGATGTGACTGAAGGATCAAATTGAAGCATTAATGTATTTTTCTCTTTCAAATGGTAGTCAATCTGTTCTGAATTCTCAATCTTTTCTCTATTTATTTAAGTGATTTTAAGGCTTGTTTAGACAGACTCATTGAAATGAGTGAAAGAGACTACATAGATTGAACAATGCAGTTTATTAAAAACTAAAAGCCCTCCAGTTTCAGAACATAAGAAATAGGAGCTTGAGTGGGCCATTTGGCCCTTCAAGCCTGCTCCACCATTCAATAAGATCATGGCTGATCTTTTATCTCAACTCTACCTTCTGCACTATCCCTATATCTCGATTCCCTTAGTACCCAAAAATCTATCGATCTCTGTCTTGAGTACATTCAAAAGGCTGAGTATCCACAGCTCTCTGGGGTAGAGAATCCCAAAAATTCACAACCCTTTAAGTGAAGCCATTTCTCCTCATCTCAGTCCAAAATGGCCGACACCTCATTGTGAGACTCCCCAGTCAGGCAAAACATCCTCCAAACATCTACTCTGGCAAGCCTCTTAAGAATTTTATATATTATAATGAGATCACCTCTCATTCCTCTGAACTCTAGGGAATGTTGGCTTCATCTAGTCAATCTCTCCCCACAGAAGAATCCCTTCATTTCAGTAATCAGTCTAGTGAACCTTCATTGCATTCCCTCTTGGTTAAGTATATCCTTTCTTATGTAAGGAGACCAAAACTACACAGTACTCTGGGTTTGGACTCACCAAGGTCCTATATAGCTGTACTAAGGCTTCTTATACTCTAATCCCTTAGTAATAAAGGCCAGCATACCATTTGTTTTCCTAATTTCTTGCTGTACCTGAACGTTAACTTTCAATGATTCGTATACAAGAACTTCCAAGTCCTTGAATACCAACATCTCCCAATCTGTCACCTTTTAAAAAATATTCTGCTTTTCTATTTCTCCTGCCAAAGTGGATAACTTCACACTTTCCCACATTATATTTCATATGCCATGTTCCTGCCCACTTGCTTATCCTTCCTATATCCCTTTGCATATTCATCATAGCTTATTTTCCCACCTAGCTTTGTATCATTACAAAATTAGATACATTGGTTCCACCCATCTAAATCATTGATATAGATTATAAATAGCTGAGGCCTAAGCACGGATCCTTGCGGCACCCCACTAGTTACAGCCGGCCAACCTGAAAACTTCCCTTTTATTCCTACTCTCTGTTTTCTGCTCTTAACCAATCCTTAGTCCATCCATCCTAATGTATTACCTCTAACCCCATGAGCCCCAACCTTGTGTAATAACCTCTTGTGTGGAATCTTAATGAATACTTTTTGAAAATCCAAATGCACTACATCCACTGGTTCCCTTGCTAGTTACATCCTCAAAAAACAGATTTGTCAAACATAATTTCCCGTTCATAAATATGTGTTGACACTGCCCAGTCATAGAATGATTTTCTAAGTGGCCTGTTAATATGTCCCGAATAACAGAATCTAGCATTTTTCCTACTGTTGATGTCAGGGTAACTGGACTGTAGTTCCCTGTTTTCTTTCTCACTCCTTTCTTGAATAGTGGAGTTACATTTACTACCTTTCAATTCACAGGGACTATTCTAAAATCTAGGGAATTCTGGAAGATCAAAACCAATGCATTCATATCTCTGTAGCCTCCTCTTTAAAAACCCTTATCCAGAAATCTAAGTGTGTACTTCTTGCTAACTTCACAGAGGAAATTTTGGACTGCTTGAATTAATGTATATCTTTGAGAATCTGCATGGAGTCACTTTTACTCAATTATAAAGATTCACACAAATTGCAAGCGGGATTTTATTTTTGAGCTGTGTCTTTTGAGCTGCACTGTGCCTTGAACCACTGTTGTATTATTTTAAACAGTGAAGCGAGCTATCTTTATATCACTGAATCAATATTAATAAGGCAGGGTCAATCTACTTTAAGCTCATATTTGCTTTGAAATTCCATCCAATGATCAGGAAAGAAAGGGACAGGAGGAAACAGAGGAGATGCAATGTCTTGTAGGCACAATCCACATTCAATTAACAGTTCTTTTAAGGGGAAGGAGATAAAGCTGTACTTAAAATGAAAAAAGGTAATTATGCTATTTTGTAAGCTTTTATTTAATACATTTTTAAATGCTGTGCTAGAACAATGTACATTGTGGTGGGAGTATCATTTACAATCTGGCCCCCACTTAATCTTTCTGTCTAGGCCTCAATCTTGCTATTTTTTTTCATTAATTCTACAACCCCGCTGTTTATTTTGCATCTCTAAATTGTCAATGTTTCTTTCCTAACAATGCCATGTAGTTTGTCCCCATCTTTCCCAGTATTAATAGTAAAATAGTAAATAGTAAAATGTTGACCCATCAGTTGATGTACATATGCAGACTCTACTCACTGCTTAGTACTGTCCTGCTAAAGCACCACAGCAAATAAATGGCAGGGGAAATTGATCAATAGGTTTGCAAAAATTTGCTTTGGCTGTGAAAAAGCGAAACACCCACACAGCACTTAAGCTGCAAGTGCCTTTTCATCCAGTGAATTAATCAAATGATACTGTACACATCTGACTGGTGCCACTCTAAAACAAGCTGTAATAGTTCTCTACTGGTTTCTCTGAGGCATTCCTGGCAATGATGTTCATGTTTCCTGTGTGGTATTTTGAGTTTTTCTAATCAGATGCAGATACATGGAGTAACAAATTACTCAGTTGTAATAACAACTACCACTTTCATGTCTGTTTGTATATTCTGAATATTCTATATTCTGTCTGGAGAAGGTATCCCTTTATTTTCTGCGGTACCTGAAATAGTACACCATAGAAACACAGAAAATCTGAAGGGGTATATTCTCCTCCATGATCCCACCAAAATGGGCAGAATAGGGGTGGAAAATAAGGGAAAATTCCTGTGGTGAGACCTACTGCTGCCTCAACGTCCCAGGCTTAGCCCAATACACTTACCATTTATACAGACCCTCTTTTTCCTATTGTCCTGTCAGGGTTCAATCCATCATACCGCTGCCAATATGAGTTTCAGTAATGGCTGTTGGGGAGAAGCAAACTTTGCACTGGTTGTTAGGACAGTTAGCAGGGAGAGACACTATCCTTTAGATGGTAAGAAAAAAATACCCCGGTGAGCTGTTGAAATACAAATTCTTCCTTTTTGCGTGCAATTCTGGTCGCCACACTACCAGAAGGACGTGGAGGCTTTGGAGAGGGTACAGAAGAGGTTTACTAGGATGTTGCCTGGTCTGGAGGGCATTAACTATGAGGAGAGGTTGGATAAACTCGGATTGTTTTCACTGGAACAACGGAGGTGAAGGGGTGACATGATAGAGGTTTACAAAGTTATGAGCGGCATGGACAGAGTGGATAGTCAGAAGCTTTTTCCCAGGGTGGAAGAGTCAGTTACTAGGGGCCATAGGTTTAAGGTGAGAGGGGCAAAGTTTAGAGGGGATGTGCGAGGCAAGTTCTTTACACAGAGGGTGGTGAGTGCCTGGAACTTGCTGCCGGGGGAGGTGGTGGAAGCAGGTACGATAGCGACATTTAAGAGGCATCTTGACAAATACATGAATAGGATGGGAATAGAGGGATACGGTCCCCGGAAGTGCAGAAGGTTTTAGTTTAGGCTGGTATCAAGATCGGCGCAGGCTTGGAGGGCCGAATGGCCTGTTCCTGTGCTGTACTGTTCTTTGTTCTTTATAACAGATTGTGAAAAATAGTTTACCGGTTATACCAAATGAATTTCATCATGCTCAATGTTCCATATATTTTGTCTATCATAGAATAAAGCAGCTGAATCAAATGGCACCTCTGCCACTGTTGACTCATTCTGACTTCTGATACATTAAAGGAGTATGTATACTTAAGACTCAGGATGTGGCCAGGATCACAACAGAGGTTCATCTTTAGACACCTGAATTTTGTTACCAAGCCAGAAGATCCAAGGCAGTGGGAGTAAACTTAAAGCTCTGTAAAAAAGCAGGTAGTCAGTCTATTTAAAAGAGTGACTGACACCACTGAACCAGACCCTGGTTGGCAAGATGTAACGAGTGGTGTGCCACAAGGGTCAGCGCTGGGGCCTCAACTTTTTACAATTTATAAAAATGACTTGGATGAAGGGACCGAAGGTATGGTTGCTAAATTTGCTGATGACACAAAGATAGATAGGAAAGTTGCAGCGGCAAGGTGGCCCCAGTCATTGTGGTTTGACAAGTCACCGAAATCTGACTACCAATCCGTCAAGATTGTGTGAACAGTGACGACACTCCAAGGTTAAACAAAGTCATGCGCAGGCTTCTACCAGGGTCCAGTCACCTGAAGACCCCTGGCATAAACTCGGGATCTTGAGTAGACGTCATCCTCAAATCAAGGGACAACCAACGACGAATCATACCACTGTTTTCAGAAGCCAGTAATCTGATGCTTTCCTTTTACGTGAATTCTTTTTCCTCACTCGTGCTAGTTTCCCTAGCAGTTTTAAATTTGGATGCATGTTTGGCCATTTTAATCATTCCTTTGCTTTCTCGAAGTTTTCCTTTCTTTGGTTCTTACTATGAAGATAGCTTCTGGAATTTGAATCCTTGCACCTAATTCCTAATAACTTGAGTCCCTTCCCTGTTATCTCGGCTTGCCACCATTCCCCACCATTCCTACAGCTCCTAATTAGACATGCTGTCACTACCCTGTCAATGATCTTTTAAAATCTGAACCATTTAACCAGTATTTCGTTCCTTTTTTTAATTCTTGCCCTATCTGACCTCACTTTTTTTGTACTTCCTCCTAAAATTGGTTCTCTCAAAGGTTAATAGCCTAATGCTACCATCACCTTTTCTTCACTTTCCATACCCCTAACCTTATGATCACTGTTCTCCAGGTGCTGTGCCACCTCAGTTACTGCCATAAAGTCAGCATTAGATCCAATGCAGCCTAGTCTTCTCAACAACATATTGTTCCACGCAACAGTACTGTACCATATCTATAAATTCCTGACTCTTTTTGCTCTTGCCACTACCAATTTAATATCTGGGATGTTAAATTCCTCTATTGTTAAGTCCTCTATTGTTGCACATAGTGGCACAGTGGTTAGCACCACAGCCTCACAGCTCCAGCAATCTGGATTCAGTTCTGGGTACTGCCTGTGTGGAGTTTGCAAGTTCTTTCTGTGACCGTGTGGGTTTCCTCTGGTTTCCTCCCACATGCCAAAGACTTGTGGGTTGATAGGTAAATTGTAAAAATTGTCCCTAGTGTAGGTAGGTGGTAGGAGAATTGAGGGAAGGTAGGGATGTGAGGGGAAAAAATGGGATTAATGTAGGATTAGTATAAATGGGTGGTTGTTGCTTGGCATGGACTTGGTGGGCTGAAGGGCCTGTTTCGGTGCTATACCTCTCTATTACTCTTGCTGTATACTCTCTTTACACCTGCTAAAATAGCTCATCAATAATGGCTGTCATGTCTGTCAATCTGTAGCAAATTCCCACCGGGACTTTCCCTTCATTACCCTCATTTAGTTCTAACCAGAGAGATTCAGTTTCACTTGTGTTCTCTCCAGTGGCTTATTTCTCCAGTAACTTTCTGCTGCTTATTCCATCCTCACCTACATCTGTCTCTTCTGAACAGTTTATTAACTTGCCAGTGTTGTATTCTGCTTCTCTCCCCTCCCCCAACCATATGTTCATTATATTTACAATGACTTCACATTCTGTGTGAAATAGCCTTTCTAACTCATATGCATATGCTGGAAATCTAATCTAGTCCCTTTCCATTCACTCACTTTTCTTTTAATAAAGTTTGACACTTCTCTCACACTGCTTTCCCTTACCATACCTGTGTTTTACTTAGATTCAGCATTGTCTTCTTTTACTGTGGTGTTTGCACGGTTATGTAACATCCTATCGCAATCTCCCGACTATATTGTTTGAGCTTTTGCCCCCAACTTTCTAAAAGTGAGATCTGTCAGTCTATCTATTCTTTCCAAGAGGAGCAATTCTGTTTAACTGAAGACAATCCAATCAATACAGGCTTTCCTCTTTCCCAGAAGTCATCCCAGTTTCCTAAGAACCTAAACCCATAGAGTAATACAGCACTGAAACAGGCCCTTTGGCCCACCGAGTCTGTGCCGACCATCGACCACCCATTTATACTAATCCTACATTAATCAAATATTCCCTACCACATCCCCACCTTCCCTCAATTCTCCTACCTACACTAGGGGCAATTTACAATGGCCAATTTACCTTCAACCTGCAAGTCTTTGGCTGTGGGAGGAAACCAGAGCACCTGGCAGAAACCCACACAGTCACAGGGAGAACTTGCAAATTCCACACAGGCAGTACCCAGTACCGAACCTAGGTTGCTGCAGCTGTGAGGCTGCGGTGCTAGCCATTGCGCCACTGTGCCGCCTATGGTCCCTATGTCACGCCCTTAGCCAAATGTTGACTGCAATGGAACTGACTATCAGGTGCTGTGTGTAATGGACGGCCAATCTGATACTGCCCATTTTGTGCCACTGCCCAAGACAAATTTCTAACCCCATATGGCTTATCGTGGCTTCCGACCCAATCTTGCATGTGGCCCTGACAATATTTCAGAGAATGCTAGCATTCAGTCCTTCCCTTGAACTTTCACCCTAGCTCCCTGAAGATACTTTGATTGACTGTGGAACTAGACATAACTATGTCTTCAGTTCTAATACGAACCATGATGACAGATTCCTTCGCGCACCCAGTTAATGGATCATTTGCCCATGAGCTGAGATCTATCAGTCTCACATTTGGGAGGCAATGTAGCTAAAGGCAACATAGCTGACAGTTCTCATAGTTGCATTTACATTATCTTCCTGTTTACATATTTAAGGATTGAATCTTCCACAACAAATCTATCTTGGACTGATAACTGGCATGTAACAGTCATGCCACTCATGTGCCAGACAATGACGATCTCCAACAAGAGAGAGTCTAACCATCCCTCCTTGATATTCAGTGGAATTAACATTGCTGAATCATAAGAACATAAGAACTAGGTGCAGGAGTAGGCGACATGACCCATTGAGCCTGCTCTGCCATTGAATATGATCGTGACTGATCTTCTCCCTCAAATGCACTTTCCTGTCTGCTCCCCATATCCCTTGATTCCCTGCGAGACCAAAAATCTGTCTATCTCAGCATTAAGTATAATCACCGATGGTGCATCACAACCCTTTGGGGTAGAGAATTCCAAAGATTCAAAACCCTTTGAGTGAAGACATTTTTCCTCATCTCAGCCCTAAATAATCATTCCCTTATCCTGAGACTATACCCCCATGTTCGAGATTCCCATCCAGGGGAAACAACCTCTCAGTGTCTACCCTGTCAAACCCCTTCAGAATCTTAAAATAAAAACAAAATACTGCAGATGCTGGAAATCTGAAATAAAAACAAGAAATGCTGGAAATACTCAGCTGTTCTGGGAGCATCTGTGGAGAGAGAAGCAGAGTTAACGTTTCAGGTCAGTGACCTCAGAATCTTGTATGTTTCAATGAGATCACCTCTCATTCTTCTAAACTCTAGGGAGTATAGGCCCAATATATTCAGCCTTTCATCATAGGACAATCCTCACATCCCAGCAACCAATCTAATGAACCTTAGCTGCACCACCTCCAATGCAAGTATATCCTTTCTTAAATATGGAGACCAAAGTTGCACACAGTACTCCAGGCGTGATCTCACCAAAGTCCTGTACAACTGTAGCAAGACTTCCTTATTCTTATACTCCAATCCCCTTGCAATAAAGGCCCACATGCCATTTGCCTTCCTAATTACTTGCTGTACTTGCAGGCTTTCTGTGTACCTATAATGAGTATATCCAAGTCTCTCTGAATGTCAACATTTAGAAGTTTCACACCTTTCAAAAAAAAATCTGTTTTTCTATTCTTACCACCAAAATGAATAACCTCACACTTCCCCACATTATACTTATTCTGCCACGGTGTCGCCCACTCACTTGCTTGTGACTCCCCTACACTCCTCCCTACCAAGATCCCCACCCTACAAGACCCCTCCTACCCTGACCTACCTATGACCTGGGTCTAGCACGGTTCCTAGGCCTCCGGTAGGTGCTCCTCCAGCAGCAGGCCGAAGAGTTGCCGGCCTCTTAAGTGCATGATTGGCATTAGATTTGGCGGGCCTTCCGGAGAAGAGGCAACACAGGGTTCTTGCCATCACTTGTTCTGGACATTGAGACCCCTGTCGCCAGCATAAAATCCCAGCCTTTGTCTAAGTGGTTAATAGAGATTGTAGATAGCTGAGGCTCTAGCACTGATCCTTGCAGCACTTCCCTCATTATAGCCTGCCACTTGAAAATGCCCAGTTTATCCCTACTCGCTGCTTCCCACCCATTAACTCCACCACCGACGCACAGTAGCAGCAGTGTGTACCATCTACAAAATGCACTGCAGCAATGCACCAAGGCTCCTTAGACAGCACCTTCCAAACCCGCGACCTCTACCAACTAGAAGGACAAGGGCGGCAAATGCATGGGAACACCACCACCTGCAAGTTCCTCTCCAAGTCACACACCATCCTGACTTGGAACTATATCGCTATTCCTTCACTGTTGCTGGGTCAAAATCCTGGAAATCCCTTCCTAACAGCACTGTGAGTGTACCCACCCCAAATGGACTGCAGCAGTTCAAGAAGGCAGCTCACCACCACCTTCTCAAGGGCAACTAGGAATGGGCAATAAATGCTGGCCTGACCAGCGATGCCCACATCCCATGAATGAATAAAACAAAAACAATTCTACATCCAAGCTAATATATTACCCCTAAATTCATGAGCTTTTATCTTGAGTAGTAACCTTATCGAATGCCTTTTAGAAATCCAAGTATACTTTATATATTGGTTCCTCTTTATCTACTGTACTAGTTACATCCTCAAAAACTTTAATAAATTTGTCAAAAATGATTTCCCTTTCGTAAAACCATGCTGACTCTGCCTGATCATACTATGATTTCTTTAACTTCCTTAATAATCATCCACCATCAACATACTGGGGATCAAATCAAATTAGTCACAATACCGTAGAGGGGGAATTTTTGGAGTGTATACGGGATGGTTTTCTGGACCAATACGTTGAGGAACCACCTGGAGAACAGGCCATCCTAGACTGGGTATTGTGCAATGAGAGAGGAATAATTGACAATCTGGTGGTGCGAGACCCCTTGGGGATGAGCAACCATAATATGATACAATTCTTCATCAAGATGGAGAGTGACGTAGTTGATTGTGAGACTAGGGTCCTGAATCTTAGTAAAGGAAACTACGAAGGTATGAGGTGCGAGTTGGCTATGACGGATTGGGATACAGTACTTAAAGGGATGACGGTGGATAGGCAATGGCAAACATTTAAAGAGCGCATGGATGAACTGTAACAATTGTTTATCCCTGTCTGGCGCAAAAGTAAAACGGGAAAGGTAGCCAAACTATGGCTTACAAGGGAAATTAGAGATAGCATTAGATCCAAGGAAGAGGCATATAAATTCACCAGAAAAAACAACAGACCTGAGGATTGGGAGCAGTTTAGAATTCAGCAAAGGAGGACCAAGGAATTGATTAAGAAGGGGAAAATAGAGTACGAGAGCAGGCTTGCGGGGAACATAAAAACTGACTGTAAAAGTTTCTATAGGTATGTGAAGAGCAAAAGATTGGTGAAGACAAATGTAGGTCCCTTACAGTCAGAAACAGTGGAATTTATTATGGGAAACAAAGAAATGGCTGACCAACTAAATGCATACTTTGGTTCTGTCTTCACAAAGGCAGACACAAATATCATACCAGAAATGTTGGGGAACACAGGGCTTAGTGAGAGGAACTGAAGGAAATCAGTATTAGTAGAGAAATGGTGTTGGGGAAATTGATGGGATTGAAGGCTGATAAATCCCCAGGGCCTGATGGTATGCATCCCAGAGTACTTAAGGAAGTGGCCCTAGAAATAGTAGATGCATTGGTGGTCATCTTCCAAGATTCTATAGACTCTGGAACAGTTCCTACAGATTGGAGGGTAGCTAATGCAACCCCACTTTTTAAAAAGGGAGGTAGAGAGAAAGCAGGGAATTATAGACCAGTCAGCCTGACGTCAGTAGTGGGCAAAATTCTAGAGTCCATTATCAAAGATTTTATAGCAGAGCACTTGGAGAACAGTGGTAGAATCGGGCAGAGTCAGCATGGCTTTATGAAAGGGAAATCATACTTGACAAATCTACTAGAATTCTTCGAGGATGTAACTATTCGAGTTGATGAGGGGGAGCCAGTGGATGTGGTTTATTTGGACTGTCAGAAGGCTTTCGACAAAGTCCCATATAAGAGATTAGCGTGTAAAATTAAAGCGCATGGGATTGGGGGTAGTGTATTGAGATGGATAGAAAATGGGTTGGCAGGCAGGAAACAAAGAGTAGGGATAAATGGGTCTTTTTCCAAATGGCAGGCAGTGACCAGTGGGGTAGCGCAGGGATCGGTGCTAGGACCCCAGCTATTCACAATATACATTAATGATTTAGATGAGGGAACTAAATGTAATATCTCCAAATTTGCAGATGACACAAAACTGGGTGGGAGGGTGAGTTGTGAGGAGGATGCAGAGAGGCTTCAGGGTGATTTGGACAAGTTGAGTGAGTGGGCTAATGCATGGCAGATGCAGTATAATGTGGATAAATGTGAGGTTATCCACTTTGGTAGCAAAAACAGGAAGGCAGATTATTATCTGAATGGCTATAAACTGAGAGCTAAGCATGCAGGTCCAACAGGCGGTAAAAAAGGTAAATGATATGTTGGTCTTCATAGCGAGAGGAGTCGAGTACAGGAGCAGGGATGTCTTTCTGCAATTATACAGTGCCTTGATGTGGCCACACCTGGAATATTCTATGCAGTTTTGGTCTCCTTATCTGAGGAAGAATGTTCTTGCTATAGAGGGAGTGCATCGAAGGTTTACCAGACTGATTCCTGGGATGACGGGGCTGACATATGAGGTGAGACTGAGTCAGTTAGGATTATATTCGCTGGAGTTCAGAAGAGTGAGGAGGGATCTCATAGAAACCTATAAAATTCAAACAGGACTTGACAGGGTAGATGCAGGAAGGATATTCCCGATGGTGGGGCAGACCAGAACCAGGGGTCATAGTCTAAGGATACAGGGTAAACCTTTCAGGACTGAGATGAGGAGAAATTTCTTCACCCAGAGAGTGGAATTCGCTACCACAGCAAGCAGTTGAGGCCAAAACATTGAATGTTTTCAAGAAGGAGTTAGATATAGCTGTTGGGTCTAAAGGATCAAAAGATATGGGGTGAAAGCAGGAACAGGTTACTGAGTTGGATGATCAGCCATGATCATAATGAATGGCGGACCTGGCTCGAAGGGCCAAATGGCCTACTCCTGCTCCTATTTTCTGTGTTTCTATGACCATTGACCAGATACTTAACTGGACCCGCCACATAAATACTGTGGCTACAAGAGCAGGTCAAATACTGAGTATTCTGCAGCAGGTAACTCACCTCTTGACTCCCAAAGCCTGTCCACAGTCCACAAGGCATATGTCAGGACCATAATGGAATACTGTCCATCAATGTACCCTCTAAGCTGCACAGCTGTGCACTAACCCAAAACTTCTCATGCAGGCTGAACAAAAATTAACCCCTTTATGTTACCACAGGTGCGTGGTTGCACAAAATAATTTAAAGGGCCCACTAACTATAAAAAAAGTAGAGGAGACATTGCTCCCCAATTGCCTGGACAAGTGCTGATCCAACCACACTCAAGGAGCTTGACACCTTCTAAGACAAAGCAGCCCACTTGATTGGCACCAAATTCACCACGTTAAACATTCACTCCCTCCACCATCAGCACACTGTGTGTACCACATACAAGATGCACTGCAGCAACTCTCCAAGGCTCCTTCGACAGCACCTTCCAAAACCATGACCTCTACTGCCTTGAAGGACAGCAGGCATGTGGGAACACCACCACCTCCAAGTTCCCCTCCAAATCACAACCATCCTAACTTGGAACTATATCGCTATTCCTTCACTGTTGCTGGGTCAAAATCCTGGAAATCCCTTCCTAACAGCACTGTTGGTATACCTACCCCACAGGGACTGCAGCAGTTCAAGAAGGCAGCTCACCACCACCTTCTCAAGGGCAATTAGGATGGGCAATAAATGCTGGCCTGACCAGCAACGTCCAAATCCCATGAATGAATTAAAAAAAACCAATTCTACATCCAACCTACATCTACAGCACTGTGCGTGTACCGACACCACAAATACTTTCTTTTATTTGTTCCTGGGATGTGGGCGTCGCTGGCGAGACCAGCATTTATTGCCCATCCTTAATTGCACTTGAGAAGGTGGTGGTGAGCTGCCTTCTTGAACCGCTGTAGTCCATGTGAGGTAGGTACACCCACAGTGCTGTTAGGAAGAGAGGTCCAGAATTTTGACCCAGCAACAGTGAAGGAACGGCGATATAGTTCCAAGTCAGGATGGTGTGTGACTTGGAGGGGAACTTGCAGGTGGTGATGTTCCCACGCATTTGCTGCCCTTGTCCTTCTAGATGGTAGAGGTCGCGGGTTTGGAAGGTGCTGTCTAAGGAGCCTTGGTGCATTGCTGCAGTGCATCTTGTAGATGGTACACACTGCTGCCACTGTGCGTCGGTGGTGGAGGGCGTGAATGTTTGTAGATGGGGTGCCAATCAAGCGGGCTGCTTTGTCCTAGATGGTGTCAAGCTTCTTGAGTGTTCTTGGAGCTCCACCCATCCAGGCAAGTGGAGAGTATTCCATCACATTCCTGACTTGTGCCTTTTAGATAGTGGACAGGCTTTGGGGAGTCAGGAGGTGAGTTACCCGCCACAGGATTCCTAACCTCTGACCTGCTCTTGTAGCCACAGTATTTATATGGCTACTCCAGTTCAGCTTCTGGTCAATGGTAACCCCCAGAATGTTGATAGTGGTTCAAGAAGGTGTGTCACTACCGTCTTCTGAAGGGGAATTAAGGATGGCCAATAAATGCTAGCCTTGACACACTCACATCCCAAGAAAGAACTTCAAAAGAACTGGTGTGTGTTTTTAAACTCCTTACCAATTCTGAATTTTTCTTTTATAAGCCAATTGAGTTGCTTGATCATGTATGGGAGAATAAATGGATCTTACAGTGGGCCTTTGAATCATGCTCTTTACTGAAAATCTGCACCTGTCTGTCTTGTCTTTGTGTTAATTAATTCGTTTCAGGAGAGTGGAATAGACTGTTAACCTCAAATATTATAGAATGAGTAAAAGCAAAATACTGCGGATGCTGGAAATCTGAAATAAAAACACAAAGTGCTGGAAATACACAGCTGGTCTGGCAGACTTGAAACATTAACTCTGTTTCTCTCTCCACAGATATTGCCAGCCCTGCTGTGTATTTCCTACACTTTCTGTTTTTATTATCATAGAATGAGTGCTGTTTTCCAAGTAAAACAAGTGATGCCAGATTAAAGCTATTGTATTTCACCCCCAAAAAATCTCCCATAATACCCTTGGTACTGTGAGATTTTGTGACCACCTGTTCAGCTTTGCTTACCAATCCTGATACTGGCCAAAGCTTCATATCTCTTCTTGTGAAAACTGTAGCTTCTCATCCTGCCAGTAACCACATTCTGCATTTGTCCCTTTTCATCTTTATGAGACAGACTGATAGCCCATCGGTCTTGCTCTCTTACCCTTTTACTTCTCTCAGCTGCAGCTATAAAGCTATAGAGATGATTTTCATGTCGATCCTTGATGCAATATCTACGCTTTCTCTTTATAACTGTATGCATATTAGTAACTGGGCTGGGAGAGGAGGTTATTAGCCCTTGCTATTATTAGTGACACAAGTGAAACAATGACACTAATCACGCATACAACAGCCACTGTACCTACCTGAAATTGTGTTTTCACACAGGACTAAAGCTTTTGAGCCAGAGGGGTTATATGAGGAGTTCCAGAGATATACAATGTGATCCAGCTAAATGTGGACTAGCTGCATTGATCACATAGCCAGTATCTGCAATAAACAAGACCAAATGGTCATTCGGAACAAACTCGCTTTCATGTGCTAGAGTAGACCATGTGTTGACTTGCTTTTGTGGAATGACCTGTTCAGTGTATTTATTTTTTTTCTATTGGCAGGAACTCCAGTTTGGTTCTACATGCAAATTGCACCCATACAAAATGAATATGACAAGGTGGTTTTATTTTTATGCACTTTCAAAGACATTACAGTATTTAAACAACCCATTGAAGATGAGTCAACAAAAGGTAGTATTTCCTTTCTATTGTCGATTTAATGTTTTTGTAATGAGGGAATTCTATGTAGTTTTCATTAAATATACCTTGCCTGTTTGTATAGCCTTTGTATAGAAATATTAGAAGATAGTATTCTATTCCATAGCATTCTGTAATAATAGAATGATGACTGCTGCAATATGTTGCATTAGTAGTTTCTGAAATTGCTCAGTTGAACAGAGATAGTGTGCATCATGGAAAATTTATTTTGTTTTACTCAATGGATCACTTAAACATCTGAATATATTATTTGGCTTATGTTTCAGATCATTGTTTCCTCCCTCAGCTCTCATTTGCAGCCTAGTACCTTTCGTGTGTTCTCTTCTGTAGCATGTAATGTTATGACCTGACTATTCTAAAAATATTTGGCATATTATTACAACCCCAAGGTTGTGCATTTCCCAAACTAATCATGTATAGTGGCTTACTGAATTACTCTCTAAACTAATTTATGCATGATCTCATTAACATAGTGAGTAAATCAATGGCCCTAGAATGGAAGTAGGTAATAGAATATAAGTCAGCAGTTTCCTTCGTTTCAGTGTCTCAACCAGAAGCAAATCCAGGTACTAAAACCAGTCTTCTAATTGATAATAATTGTTTCAGTTTCTTTTTCTTTTGTTTTTGAAGCCAATAACTTCCAGTGCTGCATTTTGTTTCATGAGGTGATGCTGCTTTTCACTAACTTGAACAGGGTTGTCACAGTAACTTTCTCTGCAAAGGATTATGGGTATTCTCCATTGATCATTGGTATCTCCTGGATAAGGCAGTACTTGGAGGAAAAGTATATTTGGAATTTAGTTGCCACATTTGGTGATATAGCCACTGGGTCACTGCACGCTGGAGAATCGAGCCCTGAAACCCCTGCAGCCAACAAGGAAACTTTTTGAAATATACTTGCCTTAATGTGGAGCTTGCTCCTCCCGGTACCACATTTAAAGAACACGAGCCGCCTCCTCTTCCCAGATTGTTCACAACCCTGGTGTCATATTTGACCCTGGGATGAGCTTTCAACTGCATATTTGCGTCATCACTAAGACTGCCTACTTCCACCTCCATAACATCACCCATCTCCGCCCCTGCCTGAGCTCCTTTGCCGCTGAAACCCTCAACCATGCCTTTGCTACCTCCAGACTTGACTTTTCTAACACAATCCTGACAGTTATACTCTAGAAATCCAGGTGTTGAAGAACTGGAGCTAATCTTTACACACTTTTATAAGTATTTATTTACAGAGTTACGCATTACAAACATGCATCTCCTCACCCAACATCCACAGTTTCAGTATGTTCCTTTCTATAGGTCCAACCCCAGCTAATACACACTACCTGCATACAATTAAACACAACTAACATCCAATTAACACTGGCCAGCCTGCCACATTCTACCTTCCTTAAACTTGAGGTCATCCTAAACTCTGCTGCTCTAATTTACACCAAATGCCATTTACACATCACCCCTGTACTCGTTGACCTACACTGGCTCCTGGTTAAACAATGCCTCGATTTTAAAATTCTCATCCTTGTTTTCAAATCTCTCCATGGCCTGGCCCCTCCCTATCTCTGTCATCTCCAGCCCCATAACACTCCAAGATCTCTGCGCTCTTCCAGCCTCTTGAGTGTCCCCAATTTTAATCGCTCCACCATTGGTGGCTATGTTTTCAGCTGCCAAGCGCTAAGCTCTGGAATTCCCTCCCTAAACCTCTCCACCTCTCTATCTCACTTTCTTCCTTTAAGACACTCCTTAAAACCTACCTCTGTGACCAAGCCATCTGCCCTACTATCTCCTTATGTGGCTTGGTGTCATATTTTGTTTTATAATGCTTCTGTGAAGTGTGTCAGGATGTTTTGTTATGTTAAAGGCATTATATAAATAGTTGTTGTTGCCCTGGTTGCAGCCCTTTGGTGCCCGGTGATTCATCATGAGTAGATCCTACCTCTATGCTATCCTCTAAAGTACATGCAGTGCCAACATCTGAGCTGGTAGCTGCGATTGTAATCAAGTGATAGTGTTTCTTCTTCATCCATCTCTTGTTTCTCTTGCACATCAGGCTCCTTTGCCATTTCTTGACCAACTGGCAGTTCTTGGGTATCTGAAAAGATAACGGCACAAGGGTAAGGTTGGGTGTGGGAAGAGGGGAAAGGAAGAGATGCATACTTAGACCAACTACAGCTTGTCAGTCAGAAGAAGTTATGCCATGTGAGAAGGAGGATTAGGTAGTTTCAGTCCTGCCACTGGCCACGGCTGCAGTCATGGTTACTCCAATGATGGCTTTCACCATCTCCTCCACGGGAAATGCAACTGTGCCTATCCCCCATTGGTTAGGTGCTGCTGCCTCTGATTATGGGCCACCTTGCCCTGCAAAAGAGAGGGAAGTGTGTCAGTGAGCGTGGTGCAATGTGTTTGGGTGATGTGCCTTCCACAGTTGAATAGCTGGCAGTGTGTGCAAACTGGGAAATATGAGTGTGAGGCTTGCAGCAGTACTAAATGTCTGTGGTGACATGAGGTTATGATTGTGAGGTATGAGTTGTGCTTGACAGAAAATGTTGGAATGGGAGTGAAGGGGGTGGTGGTGAATGGAGCAGCGTGTGAGGCTAATGGCTCATTTGTAAGAATAAGGCATTTGAAGATGCATTCACTAATCTTGACCACTCATGTGAGGTTATTGAACTTCTTGTGGCACTGCACCCAGGTCGACGGGGCTAAACTGCTGGCATTGACCATGTCAGCTGTCTGCTTCCACTGCCTTCATTGTATCTGTCTGGAGAGCCTCCTGGGCCCCCTACAGGAACAGGATATCTCTCCTCCCGTTCATCTCCTGCACCAAAGCCTCCAGCATTGGAGAACCTTGGAGCACACTCTCTGGCTTTTTGCACCATGTGTACTCCTCTTTCTGCTCAGAGAATCTTCTGTAACCTGTTCCAGCACCTGCTGCAGCCAGACTGAACCTCACCTTTAAGAGGTGCAGTCTGGCTTTTAGTAGTGCAGGCTAACTTTAAGTGGCGTTGGCCCCGCATGAACTCGGGCTCCTGCTGAGGCATGCAGCCACTCAACAGTGTGCTTAGTGCTGCGCTACATGGCACAATCAGCTAAATTTGCAGGCAGCATGAAGCATTGCGATCCCCACACCCAATTTTCAGCCTAATGTAATTTTTCTCCCAGTGAGATTAATTAATGTAATAAGTTGGTTCATCAACAAATCAAATTATTGAAATGGACACTCTAAAGGGAAATATATCTGATCTCTTGAACATGGCAGGGGTATAATGATTTCTGATGAGTGAGTAGACCTAACTGAGTGCAACTGCAGATTTATTTGCTGCAGTGCAGTGTTGTTTCCTGGAGTATTAATCATATAGTACAGCATGCCATGTTGGCTGTGTTCCGTAGTTTAAAATTAATGGAAGATGGTTAAATATTTACCTCTTGCTCAAAACCTAATCCCTTATATTAGATTTGATTTTTATATATTATGTCCCTTTTGTTTGAGAAGGGTAGACAACAGATGGATGATCAATCAACTGCCGTGTAGTTTCTTGGTTTTGGTTTTTGAGTAATGTTGCAATTTACTGGCAAAATAATCAACTGAGGCTATATTGTACATATATGGTAATTTGTGATATTCTGTAGGCTGGTTCACCAATATACATAGAAAGTAGCTCAGTGACAAGGTGATAAATCTCAGATTTCTGTGGCCGTGGGTTGGAGTCATTGCAAAAGTTCACATTTCAACCATCCTATTACCTGTGTGATGGAATTTGTCGGATGGTTTCCTAATGGAGGCCAGAACCAGCACAGTTACTACCTGAGCCAAATTAATAGAACTGAGGTTGATTTCTATCCACTTACAGACAGATGGATGACTGTGAACAAATAAAGACATTTATGGTACCAGACGAGAGAATCACAGGAAGACAAAGTGATCCAAAAATGGAAACAAAGTAAATAAAAAGTAACCCAATTATAGCAGTAGTTAAGGCCTGTAAAAGATGAGAAATATATAAGACCAATAATTTCCCATCTGCTTAAACCACACCAAACAATGCAACATTTTTAATCATATAATTAATGAAACACCATTTTAAACAAAAGTGCACACTACAGTAAATACTATTAAAATCAGGACTTTTTTGTTTTAAAAAGTAAAATGTTTTTCTTTGTTTCTTCACAATTTGTGTACCCATACCTGTAATACTGAGAAATAGTTTTTGATGTGAAACACCCAAGGTACAATCAAATGGATGAACTAACATTTTTATTTAAAGCCTTCCAGATTCTCAGGACATCCCAAAGTGTTTTATTGCCAACACATGACATCTGAAGTGTAGTTGTGTAAATAAACACAGCAGCCAGTTTGTGCACAAGGTCCCACAAGCAACAAATGGCAAATGGAATGTTGGCCTTTAATACAAGGGGGATGGAGTATAAATATAGAGAAGGCTTGCTACAACTTTACAGGGCATTGGTGAGATCACACCTAGATTTCTCTGTACAGTTTAGGTCTCTTATTGAATGGCAGAGCAGGCTCGAGGGGCCAAATGCTCCTATTTCCTATGTTCTTATGCTAGGTTTGTTTCGTTCTTATGTTCTTAAATCATTGGTTAATCTGTTTCTGATGGTGTTGTTTGAGGACATCAAATAGTGCCATGGGTTCCCTTACATCCCCCTGAACAGTCAGGCAGGGCCTTGTCTTAACACTTCATCTGGCAATGCAGCACTTCCTCAGCAGTGCACCGAAATGTTAATCTAAGTTACGCGCTCGGGTCCTTGAGTGGGACTTGTTTTAACTTAGAGGTGATAGTGAGCCACACTGATACTATGGGCTGGATTTTAAGGAGCTCGCAACGTTGGGGGTTGCGGGGGGTTCCTGAGGATATCACTGGATGAGGCCCGCCACAGACCTCGTGCCGGCAGGGCCCGGCCTGATCCTCCCAGCAGCGGCGAGGCACCATGGTAGCGCCCCTCCCCCCACCCCCACCGCTCGGCGAAGGGACCACAATCAGCTTTTGCAAATGAATAAAATTAATAGATTTACATATACTTACATCTAATCTTGATGGCCCGCCGTGATCTTCGGCCAGGCGGCCGGCACTCCTGCGCATTCAGATCCACGTCTGGGGAAACGAGGTGCCACACTGGTAGGGAGGGGGGGAGAAGCAGATTTATCAGTGTGGGGTGGGGGGGAACGGGGTCATATAAACCTCATGGATGTAGGGGATGGCGGAAAGGATTGTACCTCAAACTTTTGTGCAGTTTGTGTGGGGGAAAGTGAGATGTTACAGCTAAGTATTTTGAGGGGGGAATAGGGCAAATAGTTAATGTAATTTTTATTGGGTGGGGAGTGGGAGAGGGGCAAATGAAATGTATGAATGTAATTTTATTGAGTATTTCTTTAAATATTTAAATAAGCCAGTAGGGCTGACTGCCATTTAAAAATGGCAGTCCCTGGCTATTTAAATGAACCGCTGTGCCTGAGATTGTGGTGGCTCTTTGGCGTGTGGCCCGCACGGGCGGTCTGCCCTAGGAGTGCAATTTTAACCTAACCTGCCTAGCGGGGATGGGACAGGTTTGGGTCAGATGCCCATTTCATATTGCAACCGACTTTACATACCATTGAAGTCAATAAAGAGTAAACCAAGTGAGGTGTAAAACAAGCTTTCGACCTGAACCTGATCCATAGCTGCCAGGGAAATAAGGTTAGGATTACCACCTTAATGTAGAACTGTAGAGTTGTGTTCTTATGAAAGGAAGAGAAATTGTTGGCTTTAAAATGTTCTGTACAGCTGATTTATCTATAAACATTACATGGCAGTTTTGACACATGCTCCTTTAATAATACATATTAGTTATGTTGTAAGCAAAGTAGAGTAGAAAGCTAAGTTGTCATACCATGTACACACTGACGGATGAACCCATGGAAACTGTGAAGGAATGTATTCACAAAGGAGGACACAAATAACATACCAGAAATGTTGGGGAACAGAGGGTTTAGTGAGAGGGAGGAACTGAAGGAAATCAGTATGAGTAGAGAAATGGTGTTGGGGATATTGTTGGGATTGAAGGCTGATAAATCTCCAGGGCCTGATAATCTACATCCCAGAGTACTTAAGGAAATAGTGGATGCATTGGTGGTCATATTTCAAGATTCTATTGACTCTGGAACAGTTCCTACAGATTGGAGGGTAGCTAATGTAACCCCACTATTTAAAAAGGGAAATAGAGAGAAAACAGAGAATTATAGACCAGTCAGCCTGGTAGATTCTACAGTGGGAGAACTGGACAGAGTCAGCATGGATTTACGAAAGGGAAATCATGCTTGACAAATCTACTAGAATTCTTCGAGGATATAACTAGTAGAGTTGATGAGGGCGAGCCAGTGGATGTGGCTTATTTGGGCTTTCAGAAGGCTTTCGACAAAGTCCCACATAAGAGATTAGCGTGTAAAATTAAAGCACATGGGATTAGGGGTAGTATATTGCGATGGATAGAAAATTGGTTGGCAGACAGGAAACAAAGAGTAGGAATAAATGGGTCTTTTTCCGAATGGCAGGCAGACCAGTGGGGTAGCACAGGGATCGGTGCTAGGACCCCAGCTATTCACAATATATATTAATGATTTAGATAAGGGAACTAAATGTAATATCTTCAAATTTGCAGATGACACAAAACTGGGTAGGACGGTGAATTGTGAGAAGGATGCAGAGAAGCTTCAGGGTAATTTGGACAAGTTGACTGAGTGGGATAATGCATGGCAGATGCAGTATAATGTGAATAAATGTGAGGTTATCCACTTTGGTAGCAAAAGCAGGAGGGCAGATTATTATCTGAATGGCTATAAACTGAGAGAGGGGAATATGCAACGAGACCTGGTTGTTTTCGTACACCAGTCGCTGAAGGTAAGCATGCAGGTGCAACAGGCGGTAAATAGGGCAAATGGTATGGTGGCCTTCATAGCGAGAGGATTTGAGTATAGGAGCAGGGATGGCTTGCTGCAATTATACAGGGCTTTGGTGAGGCCACACCTGGAATATTGTGTGCAGTTTTGGTCTCATTATCTGAGGAAAGTTGTTCTTGCTATAGAGGGAGTGCAGCAAAGGTTTACCAGACTGATTCCTGGGATGGCGGGACTGATGTATGAGGAGAGATTGAGTCAGTTAGGATTATATTCGCTGGAGTTCAGAAGAGTGAGGGGGAATCACATAGAAACCTATAAAATTCTAACAGGACTTGACAGGGTAGATGCAGGAAGGATGTTTCCGATGGTGGGGGAGTCCAGAACCAGGGGTCATAGTCTAAGGATACAGGGTAAACCTTTCAGGATTGAAATGAGGAGAAATTTCTTCACCCAGAGAGTGGTGAGCCTGTGGAATTCGCTACCACAGAAAGCAGTTGAGGCCAAAACATTGTTTTCAAGAAGGAGTTAGAGATAGCTCTTGGGGAGAAAGGGATCAAAGGATATGGGGAGAGCGGGAAGAGGTTACCAAGTTGGATGATCAGCCATGATCATAATGAATGGCTGAATGGCCTACTCCTGTTCCTATTTTCTATGTTTCTATTATAAATCTATGAGTTCTGAGCATCTAAGGTGCATGCCGAGAGGGAGAAATTGGCCCTCATTGCCTCTGTTTTCTGGGTGGAAAAGAGGCTAGAAGGACCATTTCGCCATTCCAGGACACCTGAAATACACCCAACCTCATGTTGGGTCAGCAATATTCATTTGTCCCTGACAGCTACCTAAAATAGGTCTCATATACCTTAAATATGGGAATGAGGGCTAAATGCCTCTTTCAGAAGGCTTCCATAAAACTCTTCTTTGCTCAGTGTTGGTCAGCTGCACACAGTGGCTGGGATTTTGTGTGGCCGCCGAGGCGGGATCGGAGGTTGGGGGGGGGGGGGTGGTCATGGAGTATCGTGACAGGTGGTTGGGGCCAAGGGGGCCAAGGGGGTCAGAGGGCCCGTCCCCTCTTTGTTGCCAAGTGAAATTCCCAGGGGCGGGATAGGCCAATGATGGCCTTCCTGCCCAGAGGCTGTGAAGCCCTTAAGTGGCCTATCAATGGCCAATTAAGGGCCTCTTCCCGACACCATTGCGATCTTACAGGCAGCGGGGTGGAGCGGGTGGGCGGGGGGGGGGGGCTCCACCACGCAGGGAGGTGACCTTGTAAAACGAGGCACCCTCTCTGGGCCTGGGTTGCGGTGGGGTCCCTCCTCTCTGAGCAATTTGTGGCCCATGGAGGACCCCTGCCAGGAACCAATTTACTCCCCGGGAACTCCCCCTTCCCCCCCGGACTACATGAACACACCCGCCCCCCCTTCGCTGGGGCCTTTCGGACTGGCCCTAACCACTCTGCTTCACTCGCCTTTTGTCTGGGGTTCCAGCGCTTGGCCTGGGACTGAGGCCTCTGCAGTAAAGTGGCGCTGACGATACTGCTGAGCTGTGGCCCTGTGATTGAGGGTGGGATCCCTGACTTTAAAGGGACAGCCATCCCGGTTCCTGAAACTTTGATTTAAAAAGACCAGAGGATTGTTCTTGTGGTGGTGGGGGAGGGGGGGGGGGGGTCGGTGGGTGGAGATTGGCGGTGGGGGGTGTTAGCACAAAAAGGCAGAGGCAGGCTTTCCGCTGCCTTTTCGTCTCGGTGGCGGGAGCCCCACGTCCAGCACAAAATCTCGCCCAATTTTTCAGTTTGTAATACAGGGCTGAACTTTACGAGCTCCTCGACATCGGTGCGGGGGGTGGGGGGGCGTCGTTGCGAGGGGCCTGTAAAATTCTGCCAGGAGAGGCCTGCCTCGACGCCCGACATCAGGAAGGCCCCGCCACATTTTTCCGGCGGCAGCGGGACCTCGGTGCGGCCACCTGTCATTAAAATACGGAAATTAGACACATTAACATGTAAGTGAACTTACCTGCCACTGGTGGCCATCCCACACCGATTTTACCGCCACCAATCGCAACTCGCGCACCTTCGGAACTCCTTCATGTGAAGTTGCTGGGGGGTGGGGGTTGGGTGGGGGAGATGGGGGAGCAGGAGTGCTGCTTCTGGTTCCACAGCACTCCTGAGAGTCACTGCTGCCTGTGTCACGTCCCTCCCATTTTTCACTTCCCCTCATGACCACGCAATGGCTGTTGTTGGTGAAGCAGCCAGCCCAAAATCAAACTAGTGAGCTGCTTCTGGATGCTAGATGGTCGTCCACCATTTGCCAGCACAGTATTGATGAGGCCCAATTTTGGATGAACCTCTGGTTTCTCACAAGGATTCCCCATCTATTTCAGTTCCCAAAATGGGCTGATACCAATTTCTAGTCCTGAGACTCCTAAAAACAAAAGCTGTAATTTATTTCAACTACATTGATGAGAGTAATGCGGTTGATGTGGTCGATGTGGATTTCCAAAAGGCATTTTATAAGGTGCCACATAATAAGTTGCCAGCAAAATTGAAGATCATGGAATAGGCTGAGCGGCAGGAAACATGGTGGTGAATGGTTGTTTTTTACAGTAGGTCGACATTGGGGTTCCCCAGGGGTTGGTACTAGGACCACTGGTTTTCTTGATATTGTCACGCACATGGGAAGTGCAGCAATCATAAGGTCAGAATTGGGGCTGTTCGCTGATGATTCCACAATGTTCAGCACCATTCGTGACTCCTCAGATACTGAAGCAGTCTGTGTAGAAATGCAGCAAGGCCTGGACAATATCCAGGCTTGGGCTGATAAGTGGCAAGTAACATTCACGCCACACAAGTGCCAGGCAATGGCCATCTCCAACAAGAGAGAATCTAACCATCTCCCCTTGACATTCAATGGCATTACCATTGCTGAATCCCCCACTATCAACATCCTAGGGGCTACCATTGACCAGAAACTGAACTGGAGTAGCCATATAAATACCGTGGCTACAAGAGCAGGTCAGAGGCTAGGAATCCTGCGGCGAGTAACTCACCTCCTGACTCCCCAAAGCCTGTGCACCATCTACAAGGCACAAGTCAGGAGTGTGATGGAATACTGTCCACTTGCCTGGATGGGTGCAGCTCCTACAACACTCAAGAAGCTCAACATCATCCAGGACAAAGCAGCCCGCTTGATTGGCACCCCATCTACAAACATTCACTCCCTCCACCACCGACGTACAGTGGCAGCAATGTGTACCATCTACAAGATGCACTGCAGCAACGCACCAAGGCTCCTTAGTCAGCACCTTCCAAATCTGCGACCTCTACCAACTAGAAGGACAAGGGCAGCAAATGCATGGGAACACCACCACCTTCAAGTTCCCCTTCCTGACTTGGAACTATATCGCCGTTCCTTCACTGCCCCTGGGTCAAAATTCTGGAACTCCCTTCCTAACAGCACTGTGGGTGTACTTACCCCACATGGAGTGCAGCGGTTCAAGAAGGCAGCTCAGCACCACCTTCTCAAGGGCAATAAGGGATGGGCAATAAACGCTGGCCTGGCCAACAACGCACACATCCCATGAATGAAAAAAAAAATCATTTCGTTGCTGATCTGCAGAAGCTTAAAATAATCGTAACAAAACCACCTTTCTAGTCCAAAAATTAAATTAACAGTGGAGCCACTTACCTGTGATAGAGCATGTCCATCCCGGCCCGACCTGAGCCCGAATGCTGGACCCGGAAGTGCAACCCGACCCGACCCAAACCCGACACATGTCGTCGGGTCCCATTGGGTTCGGGTCCGGTAGCAGGCCTTTAATGTGTGCTATCCACAAAGTGAACTAAAACAAAGGCATTAGCAGATGCTCCGTCTTCAGCTACGATCACGACAACAAAGTGTGACCATCTCTCATCTTATCAAAATGGGCTGAGATCAGAAGCCATTGTATAGTCCCTAAGGAACCGGAAATCTAAAGTCACATGGGCGAAACTAACACTTTATGAACTTACCTTTAAAGGTAACTTTTTTTGGAGAACAAAGAAAGTCATAAGCCATCAGAACATCAGTCTGGGATCTCCAGCCACAGAGAGAACATCAAAAGCCATCTTGCATTCCAGCACAAGACTGAGAGAGAGAGAGAGAGAGAGATCAGTTCCAGCTAAGACAGTTGAACCCTGCTGATACGAGTTGGCAACTGACTGCAGCAGAGAAATATGAGAGTGCCTTTTCAACTGTGAAAATTGAACTGAGATTTACCAGCATCATCTTCGCACTGAAGTATTGACTGCCAGGAAACTTCAGCAATCCAGCAAGGGCAAGGCAACTAGTAAACAGGCCTGCAACTTTAAAACTTACCTACCAAGAGGATCTCACAGGTTTTTCCTGAAAACAGCAGACTTTTACACCTTGAACTCTTATCGCCTCTTACCCTTTACTTCCTATCCTTTCTTAAGTGTACATGAGAGAGTGAATGCATGCGTGGGTGGTGCTGTGAACATTTTGGGTGGTTATTGTTCACTAAATATTTAACTTTCTGTTTTAAAATCACAAGGAAACCTGTCACTGTCTGCTTATTCAGCCATCAAAATACAGGGGCTGAAACATTAATTTAAACAAAAACACTATCAGTGGTCAGTTGGAAGGTGACCAATGGAAAACAGCTATGCCATTTCCCACCTGTCCATAACAATATATATTAATGACCTAGACTTGGGTGTACATGGCACAATTTTAAAATTTGCAGATGACACGAACCTTGGAAGTACAGTGAGCAGTGAAGCGGATAGTGATAAACTTTAAGAGGACATAGACAGGATGGTGGAATGGGAGGACAGGTGGTAGATGCAATATAATGCAACCAAGTGTGAAGTGGTACATTTTGAATGAGGGGAGGCAATATACTAAAGGGTACAATTCTAAAAGGGTGCAGGAACAGAGAGACTTGGGGGGTATATGTGTCATTCAAAGTGCAGGGCAGGTTGAGAAAATGATTAAAAAGACATTGGATCCTGGGCTTTATAAATATAGGTAAAAACATATAAAAAGAAGGAAATTATGAAGAACCTTTATAAAACACTAGTGCAGCCACAACTGAAGCTTTGGCCGGAATTTTATCTGTGAAAAACGGGACTCCACCGAGGTGTCCGAGACATAAAATGGCGATTGATGACGTCGCGTCGGGCCCCTGGCGTTATTACGCACAAACACCATTTTAAAGCAGGTCGGACGGCGAGCGAGATCGAGGCACCTCTCACCTTCTGCTTTCAATCAACTAAAGAGTAATTTAGCTCAGTAAAGCAACAATTGACAGCAATTTTATGTTGGCTGTCAGATTTTACGGCTGTAAAACGAGTCGAGGGCGTGTCAGCAACCCGGCAGGTTTAAAAGAGCGGCAGGCAGTGTATCTGTGAGGGAGTTGGAGGTACTGTTTTGTTGGTTCTTTATTCATTGTTATTTACTTGTGTGACTTTACAGTTTGTGGTAGTTTCAGCTTGTTCAGCAGGGTTCATCTGAGTGTTACTCACTCCTGGTTGGGCCCCAGCAGTATTGATTTCTTGGGTGAAAGGGAGGGGGGTTGTGTGTGCCTTTCCTTCAAGCAGGCTGGTAATACCTGAAGTAATTGCATCTGTGGGACACAGCAGCAATGGGAATTGTGCACTCTGGAGACTGCTCATCTAATGAGGAGGACTGTGCCCTAAGGTGTGACAGGAGGATAACTGGCCATGGGAACACGCAAGCTGCTGGCCCAGTGCAGCCTCATAATGGGGGAGGGGGAGAAGGTGGCAGAGTGGCCCAGGTGCAACCACCTGTCAGGAGACGAGCCTACCCAGCAGGCAGGGTCTACCTCCCGCGTTTGAGCTTTCTGCAACTGTCAGAACGCCAGTGCCGAAGAAGACTGTGCCTGTCACGGGAGACTGTCACATCTCTGTGTGAGATGCTGGCAACGGAGGTTGCTTCAAACTGCGTGGGTGGCCATCCAATGCCGGTCACACTGAAAGTAACAGGAGCACTGAATTTCTATGCATCAGGCCCGTTCCAGGCTTCATCGGCAGACATGCATCAGCACATCATTGCATAAAGGTTGTGTCTGATGCCATTTTCAGGCATGCCAACCATTTCATCAACTTCAAGACGGACACCGCCAGTCAAGCCAAGAGAGCCAGAGGCTGTAGCACCATTGCTGGGTTCCCAATGGTCCAGGGTGTAATAGTCTGTGCTCATGTGGCCAGTAGAGCACCTGCCGGTCGGTCAGGGGCCTTCATTAATCATAAGGGGTTCCACTCAATGAATGTTCAACTCATATGTGACCATCGTAAGGGAATCTTGCAGGTGTGTGCATGTTACCCTGGGAGCAGTCACCATGCTTTCATTCTGCAGAACTCCCAGGTGCCAGCACTATTCAGCCCTCCTGAATACCAGCAGGGTTGGATACTTGGCGACAGAGGTTATCCGCTGAAGACATGGCTGATGACACCAGTGAGGAACCCAAGGAATGATGCAGAGGAACATTACAATGAGATCCATGCGACCACCAGAGTGACATAGAACAGACTATAGGTCTTCTCAAAATGAGATTTAGGTGTCTCGATCGGTCTGGTGGAGCCCTGCAGTACTAGCCATCAAGGGCCTCTAGAATTATTGTCGTCTGCTGCGCCTTACATAACCAGGCGATGGAGAGGGGAGAGGCCCTGGAGGATGATCAAGGTCAGCTTGAGGCTTCTTCAGATGAGAATGGTGATACGGATGAGGAAGAGGGGCCGCAGCCACCTGAATGGCGGGGAGTTGGAGCTGAAGTGCAGGTGGAGTTGAGTGCAAGGGAGACTAAGAAGCTCTAATACACAGGCGTTTCTCCTGAAAAGAGTTTCATCAACCATAAACTGACATGGCAGTCTGAGATGAGGCATTAACAGGAGCTGGAAGGGCAAAGGCACTCACCTTCAGGGGGAAATCTGATTTGAACCAGGACACCTTTCCATCAAACACCACCCAGCCCAAATATGTCACCTATCAAATAATCCTTCTCATGCAGAGCAACCATATTGCCTACAACATCAGCAATGACCTGTGACATGTAAAAATGCCAAGTGAAAAATGTAATAACTTTCAGTGCGTTTATACATCAAATAAATATTTACAAATTGCACCAGTGATCCCGGAGTGCTGTTAGTGTGATTTTGTTTAAATGTTTGTGAGTGCTCACACGTGTGGATGACCCCTTGCTGCCAGCCACACCAGAGGCAGGTGGCTGATCAGGCTGCTCCGTTGCTCTGAATGACTATAGCGGGTGTTCTCTGCCTGCCCAAGGCCGTGCGGGCTGTAGCATCTCAAGATGACCCTGAGGAGTCTCAGAAACACCCTCTGACACCCTGGCACCCTGGGAGTATGCAGTGCTGATGTCACTGGCAGAGGGGACGAGGAGCTGCAGGATGCATCAGGAGTGCCCTGAGAAGAGCTCCTATATGAAATTGGCTGCTGCCTATGTGCCTCCTGAGGCTCAATTGGTCCTCAGTGCTAACCTCAGAGGGATAAGCAGCCTCAAACTGTCGCCTTGAGCATCGGAGTCAGATCTGTAATACCCTGGTCCAAGGAGGCCATTCTCGCTGTGAGGTTAGGCATCGCATACAGGATCGGCCCCTCCACTGCAGTCACCAATCTGTTAAAGGAGGAGGTCAGATGGACAGATGACAGAGAATGTGCGGTACTCAAGCTCTGGATGGACATCTGCAAAGTCTGAGTCATAGCTCGCAAAGTCTCTGGTAACTCCGCCAGATCACAATGCACTGCATGCTGCATTTGAAGCATCTCCTGCCGAATGGATGTCATCAGAGGCTCATCATCAGCTTGTGGCTCTGCACTGGCCTGGCCTCCCACAGTCCTCTGATTGTCAAAGGCATCGGCCGGTACAGCCTCTGGCAGCTGGCCCGGCAGTTATGTGGTGCTGACGCCAGGTTGTGACCACGATTCCGAGGACACACGCAACCCAACTGAGGTGGATGTCTCTGAGCTGGCACTTGGTGCGGTGCAAGGGTGTAATGCTGCACCCTCTGATGTCCCTTCCTCATTCTGAGAGGTGGACGGATGAGCCCTGGAGATGCTCTTCTGGCTGCTGCTGTGTTTCACCTACAGGGAAAATCAGAATAATCAGTTGTGATCAGCACTCCTGACTGGAGGACATGTTACAGACTGCAGTGTGGGCACATTGATGTGATTGCACATTTGAGAGCACCCTTCAGTGCCTGGGACAATCACCATGCCACACCCCTGCCCCGCCCCTCGACCACACACTGGGGAGCTCACTCTCCTGGCCAGGTGTGCCGGCCTCACCATCAGCTATAGCGTGTCCTCCATCCTCCCTGCTAGTGTCAACACATCCTCCTCCAGTCTGCTGAAATATGCCAGGTTGGCCACGCCGCCACCGTTCGGGACCCCTCTTGGGCATTATGTGCCCTCTTCTCCTGTGTATACACAAAGGGATTAGTTAAGACCTATCACTTGGAAGATCACACACTCACCCCTTGGGCTGAGTGCTGCCTCTCAAGCCAATGCCAGTGAAGAGCACAGATGAACACATCTGGACCACTGTGCGTCGCAAGGCATGACTGCAGCCAATCACTGAATATGGATGGCTTCCACCTTGCAGCATCAGAACTCATTGACCCTCCCGTGTCACATAAAAGATGAGACGAATGCGGAATGACCCTTACCCGGGCAGAGAGCAGAAGGCCATTGACTCGGTTGCGGCACTGCAGCCATGTCCTCCTAACAACTCTGCGGCTGCTGACCTCCTCTGCTACCTCTAGCCATCCCTTCTTTGTAACATGGGATGGCCACCTTCTTCCGTCAGATGGGAAGAGGACCTCCCGCCTTGCCTCAGCCCCCTGGAGGAGGACACGTAAGGAGCCCTCTGAGAAGCGGGTGACCATGCGGCTACTTCTCCCTTCCATTGCTGAAATTAGGTTCTGGCGGGGTTCTGTTTTTTCTCAAAGTGTTGGCTTGGTGGGCACTTTCACTCCTCCTGCAGTCCTTTCACCCTCAGTCCCTTGTTTTCCCCTCACAGATGTGCAGTGTCTCCTCTCAACATCCTCCTTGCTTCAGGTAAACCTCTCAGAGCCACAGAGATTGCTGAAAGCCCTTTTAAATAGCTTTCAGCAAACTCTTCCAGCTCTCGCCCCGCCCCTGCCGATGCTCAGCCTCCCGCTCATGTCCGTCCTTTTCACTCAAAGATGCGCCCTGGGGCTGCTAATTGGCTGCCCTGCATGTGATACCAGCGGCAATGAGGCGCAAAGCGGGACCGAGTTCTTCACTGAACCGTTGAGAGTGGTAAAATTCCAGCCATTCTGTCCAATTCTGGGCACTGGACTTTAGGAGGGATGTGAAGACTTTGGAAAGCGTGCAGACAAGATTCACAAAAATGGTTCCAGGAATGAGGAATTTCAGTTACGTGGATAGCTTGGAGAAGCTGGGGTGGTTCTCCTGAGAGAAGAGTAGGCTGAGAGGAGATTTGACAGAGGTGTTCAAAATCTTGAGGGGGTCTAGACAGAATAGTTAGAGGCACAGTGGCGCAGTGGTTAGCACCGCAGCCTCACAGCTCCAGCGACCCAGGTTCAATTCTGGGTACTGCCTGTGTGGAGTTTGCAAGTTCTCCCTGTGTCTGCGTGGGTTTTCTCCGGGTGCTCCGGTTTCCTCCCACAAGCCAAAAGACTTGCAGGTTGGTAGGTAAATTGGCCATTATAAATTGCCCCTAGTATCGGTAGGTGGTAGGGAAATATAGGGACAGGTGGGGATGTGGTAGGAATATGGGATTAGTGTAGGATTAGTATAAATGGGTGGTTGATGGTCGGCACAGACTCGGTGGGCCGAAGGGCCTGTTTCAGTGCTGTATCTCTAAACTAAACTAAACTGAAAGACTGAGAACCAGAAGACACAGATTTGTGATTGGCCAAAGAACCAAAGACAACAAGAGGAGAAACTTTTTTACACAGCGAGTGGTTATGATCTGGAATGCACTGCCTGAGAGAACGGTGGAGGCAGATTCAATCATGGCTTTCAAAATGGAATTGCATAAGCACCTGAACAGAAAAAATTTTCAGGGCTACAGAGGAAGGTCAGGGAAGTGGGTCTGGCTAAATTGCTCTTGCAGAGAGTCAGCGTGGACTCAGTGGGGCAAATGGCCTCCTTCTGTGCTGTAATCATTCTATGATTCTATAGTATGATTCTCGACATGGAGAGTGTGTTCAACATCTTCATATAGTTTGGCCATGATGTTTTTCTGTATGTTTTACAAATAGACTTGACAAAAACTGTGTCAAAGTGCTTTGTTGGAACATAAATCAAACTTGATTTTTCTGCATCCCCAACAAAAAGTTCACCACACACTTTTTGATAAAGAGAATGCCCTATTAAAAGGAAACCAGCTGCAACACAGATTTCATTAAAACCACACCGTCAACATTAGAGATCAAACTCCCTGGACCCCAGTATAAACCATTGCATTGACTTTCTCTTAATGCCACATGAACTTCTACATAGTCATGTGGCACCAGACAAAGTCAATGTCGTTGAAAACATAGCTTCAACTGAAACACTGTGCGGTGATCAGTAAAGATATTGGAATGGATGTTGGAATAGAAAGCAATTCATCTCATTGTACACACATAACCTTCACCCAATTACAAAGATCCTCACACTGAGTGCAGCATTTCTTTGCTCATTGTTGAAAGGATTATTTGAAAAAGAATCTCAACAAGTTTTTTGTTTCATTCATTATTTTTTCTGATTCTCCCTGTTCACACTTCCTTAACTTACCTCTTCTGTATATCAAGTAAAGCTAATAAATCTAATAATTTTATTTCATTTCCTTACCACTGCTTGGCAATCCACATTAGAGCAAGCATAGCTACTATTTCCATATGCAAACAAAAAAACAGAACAGAACAAAACAGAAACACAACCTTCGGTATGCCAGGAGTTGTGAATGACCTGTGTACCTCTTTCCATTTGTTTATTTTCAATTGATCTCCCTAATAGAGGCAAAATTTTGCATATCGGTGAACTGTGTCGCCTTTCTCTTCCTCCCTTCACTCACACTCGGAGTGAAATTGGCAACACTGATGTACAATCATGCAATAAACACAGGTAAATTATAATTCACATAGTTATTTGAATGGCGCTGACTATAATGTTTTGCCACCAAAGTATCAGTTTTATGCAGTTGTTTGCAAAATGGCTTACACCAGTAACTAACACAGATGCAGCCGATTAGGTATTAAATGGATGTTTAAAATTACGTTTGCTAACTGTAAGCAACATTTAAAACAATTTTACTAATAGCTGCTGATAGCTGCTCATTAACAGCTATTTAAACTAATGTGGATCTATTGTGTTGCAGGTATTACAGTTTAAAGACTAACAACTAAAATTGCAGTACTATAAGGAAAGTGTGGGTTACTGGAGTAGCTAGTTACTGTGCCTTTTTTTAAAATAAAGGATGGGCAAAATTTGCTCGACTGACACGTGCACTGACAAACAGTCGAAGTGTTCTGCAACAGTTGACTCCGATGAACAAATCCGATGGAGTCCATAAACATTCACGTCTAGCAGAGGTAAGTATTGAATTTCTTGTTTATTATTTAGCTACATTTTTTCTTCAGAACATTTGATCCAGACAGAAAGTTTACCAGATAAAGAAACTTAAACATCTGTAACTGAATGGCAGTCTCACAATTTGTGTTCTGCAAAAGAATTTTTTATTCCCTGTGAAGAAACTAATCAAGTATCTGATATTAGAATTAGAATTAGAACATTACAGCGCAGTACAGGCCCTTCGGCCCTCGATGTTGCGCCTTTGGCAAAAACCTGGACGTGAGAGGCTCCTTTTTATTTTTGGCTCGTTTCCAGGATCAGTTCCTCAGGTACAAATGTCATGGAAAAATGGGACAGGGACACAGTGATCAGGATCTCCTCCCCTTTAACATCACTTTGGTATTTCAGTAACTTTCCTGGGAAAAGTGGAGTCTTGGCCAACACCTACAGTGGGTGCAGGACTGATGATGCTACTTAAATGAGATGGTTGGGCAGGGAATTTTGGCTTCCTGCCTTATTTTCCATCTGGAAAATTTGCTGTGTGTTCCAGCACTGTGTTCAGGAGACCATCTGAATTGCAGAGTTTAAATTTAAATGTGTTACACTTTTCAAAGTTATCAAAAGTGGATAATGTACTATAACTGTCACTTTTCCTTTATTTCAGGTTCTACAGTTAGGATCTGACATTCTTCCTCAATACAAACAGGAGGCTCCAAAGACCCCACCGCACATCATCCTACACTATTGTGCATTTAAAACGACCTGGGACTGGATCATCCTTATTTTAACGTTCTATACTGCAATTATGGTTCCTTACAATGTGTCCTTCAGAACAAAACAGAACAACATTGCCTGGCTAGTGCTGGACAGTGTAGTGGATGTGATATTCTTAGTGGATATTGTCTTAAATTTCCACACGACGTTTGTGGGCCCTGGAGGGGAAGTTATATCTGATCCTAAGCTAATCAGAATGAACTACTTAAAAACCTGGTTTGTGATTGACCTGCTGTCCTGTTTGCCATATGACATCATCAATGCCTTTGAAAATGTGGATGAGGTAGGTTGACATTTCTAAATTTATTGCAGGGAATCAGCAGAGCTCTGCTTCTCTTACTACAGTGTTTAGCATTGTGCTGTCAGTGTAAGGTTTGATTTGCAGCAGACCTTTGTGATGCAGCCTGTTAGGGCTAAATTAACGTTATTGATTTCACACAAATTTTACCTCCTACATCTTGTGGCCCAAATGTTCTGGGATATCGGCAGAAATAGCATTTAGTACGATGCAGGTTTGTGATTCAGCCAAAGGCATAGTATCCTGTTTGTGAACCTGAGCAAGGAACCCAAGGAAGTATTCGTGATAAACTGAAGCACAATGGAGGGCTTAAAAGCACTTCCCCTCGTTGGATTTACAAGAAAAGCTCAGGAAAGTGTATATTTTGCCATTAAATGGTTACATTACAATGACAGAGATCAGATATTCAGACATTTTTAAAACTGGAGCAGCAAAACTGTTAAAATGTATGAACTTTCAGGATCACAAGATAGGTTTTTGTGAAATAAAAGTTCCAAGAAAAATGGTTACCACTTAAAGATCCAAGCTCAGCCAGCTGAAACATTTTGTTGCTATAGTTACTATCATTAGAGATAAAAGAAAAGCACAAATGCTGTTTGAAATCCTAGAAATGCATTTCATGTTGCTGGAATCTGAAAGAGAAAGATGGGGCCTTTCCTCACAACTGGCACCATTAGTCTGGAGTAGGACTGACAACAGCAGCCTGTATTTTCTCTTTTTGTTATGATTATCATTTTCCTTCTTTATACTGAGATCAGAAACTACTCCACTATAGTTTGCTTTAGGTACGGGATAAAATAACTTATGATGTCCAAATAGGCCACCTCTTTATATAGGTTGCATCTGAGACTTAATCCCTTCCCCATGAAAAAAGTTGGTTGGTCTGTATTGACATTGTCTATACATGCCATTGCTGCACGACCAACACTAAAGTTGCATTCCCTTTCTGGCAGAATTATTTCTGCTTTTTTTTGTTTAGCCAGCAGAGTATAATGCGGGTGAGAATTTTAAGTGGCACAAGTAATCTCATCTAATCTAAAAGCAAAATACTGCAGATACTGGAAATCTGAAATAACAACAGAAAGTGCTGGAAATACACAGCAGGTCAGGCAGCATCTGTGGAGAGAGAAGCAAAGTTAATGTTTCAGATCAGTGACCTTTCATCAGAAGTGGCAAAGGTTAGAAAAGAATTAGGTTTTAATGAAGGGGGTGGGGGTTTGTAGGGAAGAGAACAAAAGGGGAGGTGTGTGATAGGGCAGAGGGCAGGAGGGATTAAAAAGTGAAGCTGTCATGGGACAAAGGCAAAGAGTGTATTAATGCTTGTGGTGAAAGACAAAGCATTAGTCCAGAGAGAGTGTTAATGCCAGAGTAATGAGCAACTCTGTCCATGTGAAAAAACAGTCACGGTTAAAATAATAAAAAAAAGAAAAATATAAAAAAAGGCCAGTCATGCTGTGAAATTGTTGAACGCAAGGTTGAATCCACGAGGCTGTAGAGTGCCTAATCAAAAGATGAGATGCTGCTCCTCGAGCTTGCATTGATATTCACTAGAATACTGCAGTAGGTCAAGAACAGAAATGTGAGCATGAAAGCAGGGGTGTGTGTTGAAATAGCAAGCAACCGGAAGCTCGGGGTCATGCTTTCGAACTGAGCGGAGGTGTTCTGCAAAGCGGTCACCCAATCTGCGTTTGGTCTCCCCAATGTAGAGGTGACTGCATGATGAGCAGTGAATACAGTATACGAAATTGAAAGAAGTACAAGTAAATCGCTGCTTCACCTGGAAGGAGTGTTTAGGGCCTTGGCTGGTGAGGAGAGAGGAGGTAAAAGGGCAGGTATTACACCTCCTGCGATCGCATGGGAAGGTGCTGTAGGAAAGGGACAAAGTGTCGGGGTAATGGAGGAGTGGACCAGGGTGTCATGGAGGGAACGATCCCTTCGGAATGCTGACAGGGGAGGGGAAGGGAAGATGTGTTTGGTTGTGGCATCATGCTGGAGGTGGCGGAAATTGCGGCGAATGATCCTTTGGATGTCCAGGCTAGTGGGGTGAAAGTGAGGACAAGGGGATCCCTGTTGCGGTTCTGGGAGGGAGGGGAAGGGGTGAGGGCAGAAGTGCGGGAAATAGGTCAGACATGGTTGAGGGCTCTGTCAACCATATTGGGGGGGGGGGGGGCGGGGTATCCTCAGTTGAGGAAAAAGGAAGACATGTGAGAAGCGCTGCTGTGGAAGGTTGCATCATCAGAACAGATGTGTTGGAGATGGAGAAACTGGGAGAATGGGATGGCGTCCTTACAGGAAACAGGGTGTGAGGAAGTGTAGTCTTGACTTGCTACGAGCTGAACCACAGGTGACACTGTCAAAGCAGCACAACACTTCCATTCTCATTGGGAAATGCAGTAAGGTGAGATTCCTGAAGCAGGCTGCAATAGAGTAGGAAAGCTACTGGAAGCAAGAGCTAGGTATCTCCCCACTGCAGGAACATCAGGCCTGCTGGTACTACCATGGCTATTATTTTAAAAAGCGACAGCTCCCAATCAGAAGGGGAGTATTGTGCTGCTTGGAGCAGGTGACACATCAGCCAACTGCTTCCCTGCCAAGAAAGCTGGGAGGGTCATCTATCGAATTTTCAAAAATCCCATTAACTGTTTCTCCTGGTGGGTATTTCAGAGATGAGTACTTCTCATTAATAGTGCTCATCTCAACTTAAGAAATATCTGCCCGGTTGTTCAGACAAATGTCAGTGTCATAATCATTCAGTTAATTGAAATATCAAGATTATGGAATTACCAGTCTATGTAAGGTATGAAGAGAACCAGGACTGAGAAAAGGGATAAAATCTAAATACAGTAATATTTTTCAATTAAAGTTGCAATGATTAAAAATGTAATTTAAAGATGATCAACACCCGGTTGTTACCTTTTCCAATTGTTTTCATTATTGTGTAGTTTTATTGGTTGGAATGTTCCTTTCACACAAAGGTGGTCACTATGTCAATTATTATTTCTCAGCACGATTTAATATAAGGTGGACCAGTGTTATTTTACTGGTGCACAGACATGCAGAAAGGAGGAGAAAACAACTGACAGAAGTGAAGGAAGAGAGTAAGACAGAAGTGAAAGGGAAGAGACAGACAGATATAAAGGAGAGAAGATAGAAAGAGGAGGACAGAGAAGTGAAGGAGAGGTAATTGTTCAGCAGACTCCAAGAAATGCAAAATGTATTGGGAGTTGAACGTTGTGGATAGATTTTCATCTGTATCACTGGACATAAAGGGGGTCATTTTAACCACAAAAACAGGTGTATTTTAGACTGGGTAGAAAGTTAAAATGTTTAAAATTTAAAATACAAAAACAGTTGGCCTCAAACTTGCCCACTTCTAGTTTGAATGGAAGCAAGGTGGTGGGACAGTCGACTGATAGGCAGGCCCTTCATTTACATATTTTAGTAAGGCTGATTGCCTCTGATTTTATCTGCCTTCCAGCTTTAATGCTGGTCTGCCTTATTTCCCAGGCCTCGGGAAACTCGGCTGAAGGGAGGCAAGAGCAGCTGAATGGAACCATGTCTTTCTAGCAGTGCTCGTGGGTTAGGAAGAACAGCAGTGCTTCCCCTGGACCTCCTAACCTCCTCAGCAATTGGACTCTCTCAAAATCTCTACCCTTTAACCTACCTCTCCATCTCCCTCAATGTCTTGGATGCCCAACATGCAATCTCTCCAAGTCCACCCACCAAGATCATTCATGATTTCCCCAAGACCATTCCAATTTCCCATCCCCCCCGCCACTCCCCCAAGGCCTTCTTGATATCTGCCTCCCGACTCCCGCCTCAACCAGCCAATCCTTTTGATCTCACCATACGCCACCCCACCACCAGCACCGCCCCCCCCACCCCCACCCCACGCACCGTCCACCTCCCCCCTGGCATTTCCAACCTCTCCCTACCTGCTAGCCTTTCCGGTCTCCCAAAGCCACTGAAATATACCCTTCTCACCCTCCGGCCTTTTCAATCTCCTCCCCCATCCCATCCAATACCCTGGCCACCACAATCTCGATCTCCCTCAATCCCTCCACCAGCTTAATGCTGGGTGGGAAACAGGAGGAATAAAATTCAAAGACCCATGGTGTTAAAACTCAGGCTGGACTTTCAGGTTCCATAACCACAACACATCCGCCCAATCCCCAATGTGCCAAGATCGCACCTTGCTAACTATCAAGGCCAAAGTATCACCTAGGGAAAGTGATTGAAGAACAATTGAGTAAGAAGGATTACATGCTTGTTACGCACTTCATCCAATTTTCCTTCCACTTAAATATATCTGAGAAAAATTGGACAGGCTATGTTAAAGGTGTGCCATTCCCTTTACCCAATCTTTCTTTCTGTGCTTTGAGAAGGGTATACCCTCCATCCAGGTGACACAGAAAAATCTTTACCCCAATGTTTAATCATGATTCTGCCTCACTCAATAATGATTTAATCACCAGTCGCAAGGACCCAGCCCACATTTGCAAAAGGCTAGACAGTCTGATCTGTGTGATGCAAAAAATAAGGAATACATGAATGCTGAACACACACAGCAGGAGTTATTTATTTATTTTTATTTAGAGATACAGCACTGAAACAGGCCCTTCAGCCCACCGAGTCTGTGCCGACCATCAACCACCCATTTATACTAATCCCATATTCCTACCACATCCCCACCTGTCCCTATATTTCCCTACCACCAACCTATACTCGGGGCAATTTATAATGGCCAATTTACCTACCAACTTGCAAGTCTTTGGCTGTGGAAGGAAACCGGAGCACCCGGCAAAAACCCACACAGTCACAGGGAGAACTTGCAAACTGCGCACAGGCAGTACCCAGAATTGAACCCGGGTCGCTGGAGCTGTGAGGCCGTAGTGCTAACCACTGCACTACTGTGCCACCAAGTTACTTGCCCACTACCATTCCAAATGCCAGCCTCAGGATTTTGTTTCCCATCTTGAAGCTTCCCCTTTCCATTAAAACGCACTTGGAGGAACAAAAGGTTCCAAGCAAACCTAGCTGATGAATATATGCTTGTCCGCAAGCCCTTGCCCCAGGGGAAACCCTTCCCTAGTCACCTCCAAAACCAAAAAAGGATAGAAGGTGGGAGGGTGATGGGAGGATGAACTTACCTCCTCCCCCCTCCCCACCAGTATGGCGCCTCGTTTCCCTGGACAGAGATGCCAAGGCGCGGGAGTGCCAGCCGCTGTGCCGATGATCACAAGTATATGTAAATGCATTAATTTTATTAATTTGAATATGGTGATTGCGATCCCATCTTCGAGTGGCGGGGGTGGGGGGAGCGGGGGGGTGGTGCTGCCATGGTGTCTCGCTGCCACCAGAAGGATCAGGCTGGGCCTTGCCGGGGTTGAGGTTCATGGTGGGCCTCATCCGGAGCCATCTTCAGGCACTCACGCCATGGATCCCGATGTCGAGGGCTGCTTAAAATCCAGCCCAAAGGGTTTCCCCATGGGGATTGGCCTATGTTTAAGCATTTTGGCAGAAGGAAGACCAAGAGAGATTTAATTCGGGTCAGAAGTGTTAAGTGCCAGCCCACTGTACTCTCACAACTTGTGCCTTCAGATAGAGGTGCTCATTGCTTTGCCAGGGAATAAGTACTTGCAGAGGTTGCAATTCCCAAGGGAGGCTGAAATAGGAGACTGTGACACAAAATGACATGTGAGGGTCTGCCTAATCGTAATGCTGATATGTTCTTTGGAAGTACCTGGATCGCAGTATGTTTTGTGTGGTACTTCATGAAAGAATCAGAACCAAGATAATCGTTTGTCAGCATAGTCTGATTGAACATACCTGTAAAATGCCACCGACCATATTTGTGGTCCTAGCACATCTACCTGGCAATGTCTGTGGGGGATTGACTACACAGGGTAGTAAGCCAGATGCAGAGCTATGTCATCTGCTGCAGGGACACCAGCTAACATGCAGCTTAAGGTTGACTCCTCCAGTGACAGCACCAATTAGCTGTGGCCTCTAAAGTCTCTTCACTTCCTTCCTGAGGTGACACAAAGCTACCTATGGGATATTGCCAGCTCCATTCAGCAATTTTCAAATGCAGACTTAGGTGTCAGCTGGCCCATCACCGTGTCTCCAGATTCTGTTTAGTGCTTCTAGTTTAGATTTCCTTTCATTGTCACTTTTTCCTCTCTTGGCAAAAGCTGCCAGTTTTTTTTTAGACATTCTAAAGGTTTGTAGAATTTTCAGTCCCTATTCTGTCACTTGCCTTTACATCTCCATACTCCCTGCAAATCATAACTGATTTGCAATTTTCCAATTCCTTCCTCCTCCTCCTCTCCACAGTAAGTTATTGCTTTACAGAGGTCCAAAATGACACTTGGAGCTATGAATAATTATGCTAATCAGCTGACCATAGAAAATCAAACATGATGCAGGGATTGTTTCCCTTCCATGTAAAATTAAAATTGTCTAAAATTACTACTGTCCAAGTGCTGAAGGTGAAAATTATTCTCTACATTTCTGCTGAGTGTTCCCCTTGTTCCGAATCATTTGGGAACTGGAAAATCTGAGCTATGGCCTGCTGTTTTCCTTTTCTCACCTGAGAAAGAAATTGTGGTATTTTATTTAGTTTGTGTTGTGTGTTTTTTTTGATAATCTATAGAACCATGGGTAAGGTCAGCAAGGGTTAGTCTTCACATTTATCCCATTTTAAACTATACAGCATAGGTGCAATAAGTAGCATGACCTTAATCAGACCTTCATTCTAAATGATTGGCTTTGAGAGGCAGTTCTATTGTAGTGCCTATCAAGAGTAAAAGGCAAATGTTAAGAAGGATAACAGGATGCTGAAGTACATGATATGAATATTTTTCAAGTAATAAATAGTATAATACTTTAGCAGGTGCACTACTCACAGTGAATGTTGTTGTCAGGATCTATGTGATTGAATCACAGTAGCAGATAAAGGTTAGTGCACTGACTGGAGCTCCCAGCAGCCTGCTGACACAAGTGATAAGACTCAGACATTGACATGATGGCACTATCTAGCCATTTGTGCGACAAACAGAATCTTACGGGAGACTATTACAGTTTCAGTCCTCTGTAGATAGCCATTTTTCATTGTAATATCCATTGGTGTACATTGTATGAATATGTAATAATGATTGACAGAGCCCGATTTGCCATTTTACCAGATTCCTGAAACTTTAGTTATTAAGACAATGTCGGTGCCAATAACAAAATTGTGACAATTTCTGACATGCATAAAAACAAAGTTTTAGGCATGAAATCATGCTGTGCGATATAGCAACGTGTTCACAAGAAATTCCCTTGTGTGCCATTTCAGTAGGTTAATGCCTTAGTTAAAGCAAAAGGTAAATTGTGTTTTTGTTAATATTGCACCTCATGATTTAACCCCTAAGGTTTGGAAATTCGGCTTGGGTCATAGCACAAAAGAAGCAGGATTGCACAGGCTATCTGTTATACATCCTATCTGATGATCAGTTCTATTGAAGTCATTGAATATCAGATAGGGCCAATACAATTTCTCCCATATTTGGTTGCCACTCAAGACGAACTTGTACCCCAGAGGTTCAATTCTCTCTGATAACATTTGAGTAAAATTCCTTTGCATGTTCATTTAATTCATTTATTTATTCAGACTGATGAATTTTAGGCAAGCATATCGAGCAGGGCACTAACAGAGGAAATGGAAGCTTGGCTGTCTCTCTTAGGGGCAGTAATGAGGTTTTCCTGATAGCAGCAAAGGAAAGGAGTAAGTTAGCCCCTTGAGCCTGTTCCACTACTTAATGAGATCATGGTTGATCTGGAACTAGCTCCACATACCCACCTTTTCCCCATATCCCTTCAAATCTTTAGTTAGCAAATATCTATAAATCGCATTTAAAATTAGCAATTGATTGAGCATCAATTGCGATTTGCGGAAGAGAGTTCCAAACTTCTACCATCCTTTCACAGATTTACAGAATCGCAGAATTGTTACAGTGCAGAAGGAGGCCATTCGACCCATTGTGTTTGCACCGGCTCTCTGAAAGAGCAATTACCTCAGCTCCATTCCCCTGCCTTCTCCCTATAACCCTGCCCATTCTTCCTTTTCATATATCTGTCTAATTCCCTTTGATGTGTAGAACTGTTTCCTAATTTCATTCCTGAAAGCTCTGGCTCTAATTTTAGAATATGCCCCGAGTCCTGAACTCCCCAACCAGCGGAAATAGCTTCTCTCTGTCTACCCTATCTGTTCCCCTTAATATCTTGAAAACTTTGATTAAATCACCCCATAAATTCCAGGGAATGCAACCTAGTTTATGCAATCTTTCCTTGTAATTTACCCCTTGGAATCCATACATCATTCTGGTAAACCTATACTGCATTCCCTCCAAGGTCAACATATCCTTCCTAAAGTGTGGTGCAAGAACTGCTCACAGTACTTCAGGTATGGTCTAACCAGGGCCTTGTATAGCTGAAGCATGACTTCTACCCCCTTGTATTCTCGTTCACCAGATAAATGCCAACATTCCATTAGCTTTTTTGAATATTGTCTGTACTTGTTCATGCCATTTTAATGATCTATGTGCTTGGACCTTCGCTGTTTCTAGCTTTTCACCACTTGAAAAGTTCCAACGTTTTTAGATCCAAATTGGATGACCTCACATTTGCCTACATTGAACTCCATTTGCCATAGTTTTACCCATTCACTTAATCTATCAATATCTCTTTGTAACTTATGCTTCCATCTACATTGCTAACAATGCTGCCTAACTTTGTGTCATTGGCAAATTTGGATATGTGGCTTTCTATTCCATAATCTAAGTCAGTAATAAATACGGTGAATAATTGAGGTCCCAACACAGATCCTTGCGGGACACCACAGGACACAGCCTGCCAATTAAAGTACTTCCCCATTATCCCTATTCTCTGTCTCCTTCCACTCAGCCAATTTCCTAACCAAGCCTTCAATTCAAAGGGCTTCAGCTTTCACTAACAGTCTATTATGAATCAAATTCCTTCTGGAAGTCCATATAGACAGCATCCATAAACATTCGCCTGTCCACTACTTTAGTCATCTCTTCAAAGAATTCAAGCAGGTTTGTCAAGCATCCTTTACATAGAATTATAGAATGGTTACAGCACAGAAGGAGACCATTCAGCCCATCAAGTCCGTGCCAGCTCTCCACCAGATCAGTTCAGCTAGTCGCTCGTCCTTTCCCTGTCACCCTGCAAATTATCTTTTATCTTCAGGCGTTTATCCAATTTTCTTTTGAAAGCCACAATTGAATTGGCCTCCACCACCCTCTCAGGCAGTGCATCCCAGATCATGACCACTCACTGTGTGTAAAAAAAAGTTTCCTTATGTCGCCTTTGGTTCTTTTGCCAATCACCTTAAATCTGTGTCTTCTGGTTCTTGACCCTTCTGCCAATGGGAACAGTTTCTCTCTAGCTACTCTCTCTAGACCCCTCATGATTTTGAACATGTCTATCAAATCTTCTCTTGACATTCTCTTCTCTAAGGAGAACAATCCCAGCTTCTCCAATATATCCATGTAACTGGAGTCTCTCATCCCTGAATGCATTCTCGCGAATCTTTTCTGCACCCTCTCCCTTCCCACTTCCTTCCTAAAGTGTGGTGCCCAGATTCGGACACAATACCTCAGTTGAGGCCAAACCAATCTTTTATAAAGGTGCATCATTACTTCCTTGCTTTTGTACTTTAGTGCCTCGATTTATAAAGCATGGGATGCCATATGCCTTTTTACAAATCCATGCTGACTTTCTCTGATCAGCTTAAAATTTTCAAGGTGTTCAATCACCCTATCCTTAATTATAGATTCTGGTAATTTCCTGACAATACATGTTAGGCTAACTGGTCTATAATTCCTTGGTTTACCTCCCTCACCTTTCTTAAATAGCGGAGTGACATGTATAATTTTCCAATCTAAATGAACGGTTCCTGAATCGAGAGAGCTTTGGAAAATTATAGTTAGGGCACTTGCTTACTTCCTTTAAATCTCTTCCTAGGGATCTGTCACTCTTTAGTGCCATTATGTTCTCCATTACTGTTATTTTACTTATGTTAATTTTGGTGATTCCCTGATTCACTATTAGTTTCCTTGGGATTTTCAGCATGCTGACCTCTTCCTCCTGTTACGGTCAAGTGAGGAGGGGTTGAAAGGTTTCCCTCTCCTTGTTAGGCCACAAAAGGTTTAATTCTTTCTTAAAGTGGATGTACTGGCCAATTCAGTAGGTGTTTGATTACTTACTTGCTATGATGATAGCAAGAACCAATTGGACAAGTTTTATTGAGTTAACAAAAAAAGAGGTTAACTTTATTGTCCCTAAATAGAACTAATAAAAATGATAAACAATGTGCCAACTTTCACTCTCACATACACTATAGATTTGCACATACACAAATAGGTTCCAGAGTGGGGAAAGGTAGATTGGCTGAGCTAGAGTCCATAAAAAAGGTATACAGTCTGTGAAGTTTGGTGATTCGGTTGGCTTTCAGCTGAATTCAATGGTCCTGAGGCTTTTAGTTTGAAGAGGTAGATGATTGGTTCAGTGCGTCTTGTGGAAATAGCAAGGCAGATGATTTCCTCCAACGGGGTTTCTGATTGTAACCGGAGTATGCAAAGGTGGTCAGTCAACAGCAGGATTTGAAAGCTTTCACGCTGGAATGGACAGGGAGAGAGGGACCCCCACTTGGGGTCTGCTCATGTCAGAGTCCAGTTGCTTCTCCTCCACTGCAGAGAAAACACCAGCTTAAAACCACAGATGGGGATGGGCTTGTCGCATGACAGTCACTCAGTGATTCAAACATAGCAGCTAGCAGTATTTCTTCTTATTGCTGAGAGAACAGGCAATTCCTTTAAACTTTCTGGCTCTTGGTTCTTGCTGGGATATTAGCAGACATTTTGTCTCTCTCCTCACAAGCATTGCGGTGTAGGATACAGTGTTGCTAATTGGGTAGCCAACTTAAGCTGAAAGGATGACTCTGCTGGCAGCGTGTCTTTTTAAAAATGCTCTTTTTAAATTTCTTCCAAAAGAAAAATAAAGTCAAATCTCCAGTCAGTGGACCAAAGAAAATTATCATTCAATAAAACACGTTGGCATAGCACTCCACTGTAAATACTGGTGCAAAGTAATTATTCAATATGTCCACCATTTCCTTATTTTCATTCAGAATATCACAGTTATCAGTTTTCAAGGGGCCTGTATTGCTCCTGATCACCCTCTTTTTCCAAATATAATTGTAAAAATTTGTGTTGATTTTGATATCCCTTACAAGTTTCTTTTCATACTCCCTTTTTGTAGCACTTACTATCAGCTTTGTCACCTTTGTATCTCTCTCATTCGCCAGATTCTATGCTATTTTTTGCATTTGGTATGCTTTTTCTTTTATTTTTTTGTTGTCTCTGACCTATTTAGTCGTCAAGTCATTCATGGCTGTGTTTTTGGCAAGGAGAGATGTTTCCTTTATTGGGTATAAACTGGTTCTGTATCACATTAAATTCTCTCTTGAACACCTCCAGTGTTCCCTTTAATTTCTCTTTGCTATGGGTGACCTGCTTGTTGCTCTGTGCAGTCTCTTTAAGATTGCTATGCACATCTTAAAGGGAATGTTAGTTGTGTGCACCCTGTTCCCTGCTTGGTATGATTTGGAGTGTTGTATGCCTGCCCACTCATGCAGCTTAGAGGGAACATTGCCTCTGACTGATCTTCTGACTGACTTACCCATTAACAGACCCAGATCAGATTGAACTGTATTATTTTTAAAGCATTCTTTCTCTTCCCTCTGTGTCTTTATTCTGATTCTCAAAGGGGAAGGAAAGTCTCCAGTGATGTTAATTATTGGGTGCATCCCAAAGTGGCTTTATTGCAAATAGAGTTGGGAGAGGGAAGGGGTCAGGACTTTGAACTGGTGTTAGGACTGCTCCAAAGTGGCCTGAGCCCAGGGAACTACACCATAGGCTGGAAATGCAATTTTGTAACTTGCAGCATGAATTTCCATGATCTAACAATTTCTATGCCCAATAGAAGCACTTTTAGACAGATATGGATGTTTCCCATAATTGCTGCCAGTGAAGTGGTTCAGCAGAGATTGAAACCCTGCTTGAGGCTCTTCCTGCCAGCAATAAAATTGACATTCTTTAAAATGAAATCAAAGGAATTCTAGTAACTCTTAATTTCTCCCATAAAAAGAGGCAGTACTGTCTCCTTAGACATTCCTATATTTTAATCCAGTCTTTATCATAGCATACTGCCCCACTTAAAATAATTTTACTCAGGGGAGAAGAAGCATTCGCTGCTTCTAAACAGCTGCAGACGATTTTTAAAATAGTTTTAAAAATTATACGAACATGGTAACACAAGCAGTTTTACCCCTCCTGGTCATTCAGTCCCTCTAACTTCCACTTTCTATTGTCTCCATCTTCTCTGTCTTGCCAAGATCCCACTATTCCTGTTTCCATCTTTCTCTAATAACTCCTCCCCATTCAAGTTTTGGCATCTTGCTTCCAAATCTGAGCCTCGGGCATATCTCTCTCAAATCCATAAGTGTCTTACACTTTCCCAAAGTTTGTTTTCAATGTGTCTTCCCTTTCTACTTGCTCCTTATCTGTCTCTAACTGCTAATGCTTCATCCTCCCCATGACTGTTTATAGCTTGTCCTTCCATGGTGCATCCTCTTGGCTCCCTCATAATAAAACAGGGAGGAGCAGTATGGTGCCAATCTTAGCACTATCCATGCAATTTAAAAGAACTGTTGGAATTCTTCAAATAATTTTAATTTGATCTTGTTAAGACCTGTTAGCTACCTGAGCACTTGATATAGTGAGGCAGGCACAGACTCCAAAAGACCCACTGAATATTTGTTGTGAAAGGTATTTTGTTAGAAAAAAATCTAAATTTAGAATTCAGCTTCATTGCAGAAGAACTTTCAATCTGTTGCTCACAATTATCATTTTTATTCTTTCAAGGCATGAACTGCCATTTGTAGATGTTAATGTTTTTATTTTATGTGGCCAATTATATTAAATTTAGGCTTCTCCATATTCTCAAATCCTTTCCCCTACAGCAAATAATTAAGCTAAGCACTTACCATATTTCCTGATCCCTGACATATAAAAACTTTCAGACTGCAGGCTGTGTTGAGTTGTTTTGTCAATGCTGATTTTGATAGATTTGCATTAAAAATTAACTACCAGATGTTAAGTTAATGGCTTTATGATGCTGCTTATTTTCCCACGATTAAAAGCGGCTACAATTGAATGCTGCTTATTAGTGAAACTAAGGTTTGCCAATCTTCCCGAGCTGTTAAGGACTTTGAAGCTCATACATGCCATTAGAATAAATATCAGAGTAAATCATGTATCAAGAGATTTTGCTTTAACTGTGTTCAAATTCCTTACTTCCAGTGCTGGATCAATTACACAATGGAGTTAGAATGCAAACAGACTGCTAAAATAAAGTTTAAAAATTTACATTTCGCAAGTAGTTCTTTTCAGGGGCACTTCATAATTCATACAACCCCCTATAGTACACACACTGCTGAAGTCCAGCATTTTGAATCAAAGACCATAAATGTTGATTAATATAGACTGACACCAATTGACTGGTACTTTCAAAAAGGTAGTGTTGAGTACTGTTCAATGAGCATAGAAAGTAAAATGTGATACATTGAATTACTTAACAGCTTTTAAAAGGTTCTGCTGTCAGCAACGGAACAGTCTACTTGCCACTAATTATTTGCAATAATGAAAAGTTATTTCAGCAGTCAGGTGTCAAGCTTCTAGTGCAATTTGTAGATTTTATTTATACTGAAACTGTTGGCATGTTAGTTGGCGACAAATATTTACTACGATGGCAAGTCACCCGAAATAAATTGCATAATGTATCTGCTCTCACCTTTTCAGCAAATAGAGCAATTATTTCTGACATTATTGTAGTATGCTGTCTTGGGCTATTACAAAATTTGACAATGATGACATCATATAATTTTGACTGTTTTCGTTAGATTAGACTATACTAAAATGTTCAGTTCTTAGGAGACCGTTTTATATTCAGCCACGGTGTAAAGAAAACCAAGTACACAAAATGTCCTTACGATTTGTATTCTGAAACCGAACCATGAATCCACTGGCTTAATATTATTTTCCATCATTAGAACATTGTAAACGGTTTCATGTACCAAAGTTTAGGCGAAACAAAAAGCTCAATTTGTGATTTCCAGCTATCCAGTTTTGTGGGAGCAATGGGCGTAAATGAGAACATCCAGCACAAAATGCCACAAAATCGTTTGCAAATTCCGAGCACCACTTGCTCTCAGTTTTCCTATTTGCAAGGAGAACTGGTATTCAGGGAATTGGACAAAACAACAACTTCCCTACTTTCCCACTGCAAAAAATCACATCACAGGGCTGCATTTTAAGAGTCCTCGCCAAAGTGGGCGGCGGACGTAAAAAGATGTGACCCACGTGCATGGGGACCAAGTCACGGATCCGCCGCAATTTCAAACGCAGCGGCTCATTTGCATGGCCATGGTGCTCGCCTCCCGCAATGACGTGGAGGGGGTGGGGCGTCTGGCACCAATGCGCAGTCACAGGTGCCGGCGACATTTTCAAAGGGCTAGAGTCCTCAATGGAGAATTAAAAATTAAAGGGCCAGGTCAGTTCAATGACCAAAAAAAGACTTAAAATTACCGTTAAATTCATTTTCCCACCCCCACAATGGCATTTCAAAACATTCCTGCCCTTTTTGCCCTCAGAATTTGTTTATTAAGAATTTGAACTTCCCTTCCCCCCACAAAGTTCAGAACCTTTGCCCTTTACCCCTTCCCATCACCCCCCACCAATCCACAGCGTTGTCACCCCACTAACTCTTGTTGTTCAAGTGGGCGGCACAGTGGTTAGCACCGCAGCCTCACAGCTCCAGGGACCCGGGTTCAATTCTGGGTACTGCCTGTGTGGAGTTTGCAAGTTCTCCCTGTGACCGCGTGGGTTTTCGCTGGGTGCTCCGGTTTCCTCCCACAGCCAAAGACTTGCAGGTGATAGGTAAATTGGCCATTGTAAATTGCCCCTAGTGTAGGTAGGTGGTAGGGAATATGGGATTACTGTAGGGTTAGTATAAATGGGTGGTTGTTGGTCGGCACTGACTCGGTGGGCCGAAGGGCCTGTTTCAGTGCTGTATCTCTAAATAAGTAAAATAAATAACCCCCCCCACTGCACAGAGAAACAATCCTCCTCCCCCCTCCCCACAAGTGTCGCGCCACGTATTCCCGAACGGGGGATTCGAAGGCGCGGCATTGTCAGCCACCCGAATGAAGATCGGTGCCACAATCAAGGAGGTGACGGGACCCTCATTAAATCAGGTATGTAAATTAGTTCACATATTGAAATAGGGGTCCCCTCACTGAGTGGCGGGGCGGCTGCCACGAGGCCTTGCCACCGCCGCTGAGATTGGCACGGGGCCTGTCGCCGACGGGGTTGGTGGGGGCCAACGTTGTACCGATCTTTATGCCTGCCCGCCAATATTCCTGATGGCGGAGGGGCTTTAAAATCTAGCCCATAATGTTTTTTAAACCTGCTTTTCTGCAACTAATGAGATTAATTCAATTTACTTAAGTAATTTAATAATACTGTTAAGATGTAAAATTCTATTATTCAATGACTCAAAGGTCGATTTCTAATGGAGTAAAGCTGGGATTATCAGACAGTTATTGAAAGACTCCTTACCATCATGATAATTGAAATCTTCAGGAATTGTGTCTTGTTCAGATAGCACTTAGCACACATGAGCTAGGAGATTATCAAAGCAGCATGCTAACATTTTGATTCTTGTCTCTGAGCCTAAGCTTAACAATGAGTTATTTATTGTAGATTCAGCATGAGTATTCAACAAGGGCATTGCTTGCTTGTGGCGACATTATTTTACATGGTTAGAAAAATGCATTAGTGTAAAATAGTTTGACAGCAAAGTTGCAATAATCTCTTTAGCCATTTTTCTTTCTCTGGGCAAAGTGTGCTGACTGCCTACACATTGTCAGCTGCAATCAAGATGCAATGAAGTTCCCATTTCTGTGAATCCATGTTTTGTTTACAGTAAGTACAGCTACAGCCTAGTAGTTCTGGAAAAGGTCTTAACAGATCCTGCTTTTGGTACAAAATCACAGAGTGATAATTAAATAATTTAAAGATGTTAATGCTCAGCATCATTACTTGCCTTAGTTCATTGCGTTTGCCGCGAAGGCAAAACTCTACGCTCATTTTACTGGTTTGTGCACTTTACAATGTAACTTTTCAGATATTATCCCCACTTGCTAATTTCAGATACTCTGGGCTGGATTTTGTTCCCAGCTCGACATTGGGTTCTGTGGCGGGCGGGGGTGGTGGGGTGGAAAATCGGAGCGGCAGTGGCTGCTACAGAACCCGACACTGGGATTGTCGAGCCCGATCTTCCCCGCGGTGGGGATGCTCCGTGGTGGCCCCTCCCCGCTCTGCGACGGGACCCGACTTAGCATATTTAAATAAGACATTTGCATGAATTAAAATATAAACCACAGCGATCTTACCTTCAGTTTCCAATACTCAGCATGATGAGCGTCACTCATATGCCTTCACTTTCCCGTCCAGGGAAAGCTGGCGCCACTGAGGTAGGGAAGGGGTAAACTCTGTACTCTGATGGCTATGGGGGGGAAGGGGTAAACTCTGCACTCTGATGGGTATGGGGGACGGGGTGAACTCTGCACTCTGATGGGTGGGGGGGGGGGGGGGGGAAGGGGTGAACTCTGCACTCTGGTGGGTATGGGGGGGAAGGGATGAACTCTGCACTCTGATGGGTATGGGGGACGGGGTGAACTCTGCACTCTGATGGGTGGGGGGGGGGGGAAGGGGTGAACTCTGCACTCTGGTGGGTATGGGGGGGAAGGGATGAACTCTGCACTCTGATGAGTATTGGGAGGGAAGGGGAGAACTCTGCACTCTGATGGGTATGGGGGGAAGGGATGAACTCTGCACTCTGATGGGTATGGGGGGGAAGGGATGAACTCTGCACTCTGATGAGTATTGGGAGGGAAGGGGTGAACTCTGTACTCTGACGGGTATGGGGGGAAGGGATGAACTCTGCACTCTGATGAGTATTGGGAGGGAAGGGGTGAACTCTGTACTCTGATGGGTATGGGGGACGGGGTGAACTCTGCACTCTGATGGGTGGGGGGGGGGGGAAGGGGTGAACTCTGCACTCTGGTGGGTATGGGGGGGAAGGGATGAACTCTGCACTCTGATGGGTATGGGGGACGGGGTGAACTCTGCACTCTGATGGGTGGGGGGGGGGGGGGGAAGGGGTGAACTCTGCACTCTGGTGGGTATGGGGGGGAAGGGATGAACTCTGCACTCTGATGAGTATTGGGAGGGAAGGGGTGAACTCTGCACTCTGATGGGTATGGGGGGAAGGGATGAACTCTGCACTCTGATGGGTATGGGGGGGAAGGGATGAACTCTGCACTCTGATGAGTATTGGGAGGGAAGGGGTGAACTCTGTACTCTGACGGGTATGGGGGGAAGGGATGAACTCTGCACTCTGATGAGTATTGGGAGGGAAGGGGTGAACTCTGTACTCTGTTGGGTATGGGGGGAAGGGGTGAACTCTGTACTCTGTTGGGTATGGGGGTAAGGGGTGAACTCTGCACTCTGTTGGGTATGGGGGTAAGGGGTGAACTCTGCACACTGTTGGGCATGGGGGGGGAAGGGGTGAACTCTGCACTCTGTTGGGTATGGGGCGAAGGGGTGAACTCTGTATTCTGTTGGGTATGGGGGGAAGGGGTGAACTCAGTACTCTGTTGGGTATGGGGGGAAGGGGTGAACTCTGCACTCTGTTGGGTATTGGGGGGAAGGGGTGAACTCTGCACTCTGATGGGTATTAGGGGGAAGGGGTGAACTCTGTACTCTGACGGGTATTGGGGGGAAGGGGTGAACTCTGTACTCTGTTGGGTATGGGGGGAAGGAGTGAGCTCTGCCTTAGGATGTACTGTTTTCAGGATTGGCAGCCTTTTAAAATGACGCCAGCACGTGCTCCTTCAACAGGTGACTCTGTGATCAGCGTCATTGAGTCCGCCCACCCCACTTGATTGGGGAGGGGGAGGCGGCCACTGTGAATATGTAAAATGGCCGCCCACCACGTAATTGCGGTGGTGCGGGTCCCATGGGGGACAGCCGCTATGTTCCATGCCCACTGCCGGGAGCAGTGGTGGGAATACAAAATCCAGCCCACTATTTCTTGTTGGAGCATCAATTTGATTTGCTAATATATACTTTCTGTACTTAGAATACCTTCTAATGTTCCAGTCACTGATTAATATTGCAACCCAGGCACATAATAACACCTTTCAAATTTAACACCTATTACTTCCATTCTGCATTGAAGATTCCACCTGTTTCCATTCCTAAGCATTAGGTTTTTTTCTGTTTGTAATTCTAAAGATTATTGTATCACTGCAGTATGGGAGCAGGTGGGGGTGGCAGGAGGGTTTGAAGAAGAAAAATGAACACTTTGCTACAACCTTTTAAAGACCTGCCACGGTGTAGGACATCCCAATTCCCAGTGTGCGAGATCCTCACAGTAGCCCAATGTCTCGCCGGAATTTGCATGGAATAATTAATAAGTGTTGACCTCCGAAGTATCCTGTCCCAGGCACCGACAAATTGGAAAATACATGCTAAGGTTTAAGTGACTTTAAATATCCTGAAATACTTATGATACATCCACAATCACGTGAGTGAATAATGGGATCAAAAGATTAACCAGAATTTTGATTGGTGTGTCAGGAATCACATGATGTGATTTGTTCAAGTTTTCTATGAAAACCACAAATCAGTGGGCTTGATTATTATTCCCTCCCTGCGGTTCAGAGTTGCATAAACCATAGAGCTTAATTTTAGCTCTGTGTAAGTGAATAGGTTTTGAATGAGTTAAAATCGGGCCTTTATAGGCTTCAGTAAAGCTGATTAAAAGGAGCACTACAGGTTATTGCATTAAGTTCTTCTCGCTGTGTTCATGATCTAAACAAAAAAGTCTGAATATTTTGGACATGGGAGTGGAACAAAGTGGATAGCTCTTACAAAGAACTGTCACAAGCACGATGGACTGAATGCCTTCTGTCTTGTGCGATTCTATTTTCACAATGATAGCTAGCAACCAGGATTATATTAGGCTTTCTTTTCAATGACAGCATCTGGATAACTCCCACTGTTCCACGTAGCCAATTTGTGCACATGCATTTAAGATGATAAGAGTTTGTAACACTGGTGTGTTTTCAAATCTGAGTTTTCTTTTGATTCAAAGCAAAATGTGAAATGAAACAAGCCTTTTAAAGCTGCAGAAGACATGAGAAAACTGGGAAACTTGTGTGGGAATTTCTTGCCAAACTCCTTTCTGACTGAAAAAGTGTGAATATTCAGAGACAAAACAGATTCATTTAAGCTGTTTAAAATGATAGATCTAAGATTTAAAGACAAGTGTAACATGTCTACAAAATCTAGCAATGTTAATAGTCAGAGGATCACAATAGTGCCAAATGTTGTGGATTAGGTAAAAGTTTGAGCATTTTGTCAACAATGTGCACAAATAAATCCATATAATTTTATGTAGTGGCAGAAAGTGCATGGGACTGCACATAAATGGAAATAGTATTGTGGACGGAGCAGTGTGCAGCCCCCTGGAATGGATCAGAATGAAAATCACTGCCTACACATTCAGTAAGAATCCCACTAACTTCATTGAGATTCCAGTCATCCATTGCCTGAGGAACATTAATTGAAGAAGAATAGATGACCGACTATAAAGAACAGTGGAGTAAAATGAAATGTCACATTAACAGTGTGAGAAGTGTGTTCATGGATGTGAATTTAGTTTTGATCGGTCATGCCCTAATGGTATTATTACTATTTTAATTCCCAGAACTAACTTCATGGGTTTCTGAATCTTATCTCATGCTGATCAGAATTCCTATATGCTCACAGCAGAACATCATTTTTTGCAGGTTAGATTATGTGTAAAGGTGAACCTGGTCAAATCATGACGTTGTGATATGAATCATTAAATATATCAATATCACAATATAAATCTCAAAACTAGTAATACAAAATACCCATATTGGCATGTCACTGATTGGATGTTTATATTAGGTACAACACAGGTACTTTTATATTTTTACACTGGTTTAATTTTATTTTGGCTGGTATAGTACTATCTACAAAGGGGACGGTAATCCAATGGCCATGGTACTGGACTAGAAAGTTGTGAAATTTTGAATTTGACAAATCTGGTGACATGTGGATTGCTGGTTTGTTGTAAAAAGCCCCAATGGGTTGCTAACTTGAAGGATGCAGTAACTCTCTGAACTGGTCAGGTCTACATGTAACGTTACAGACAGTATGGAGTTGATTCTTAATGCCCGCAGGGAAACTGGACAATAAATACAGCCCTGTCAGTATTACTCACCCACATCCCAAGAATGAATAAATCAATGCTAGTTGAGCTGATTGTAAATATTCTTTGGATCTACAGTCAATAGATAAATCATTCTCTTACACAGCATGAATGGGTAGCCCTATTTCCAGTTCATAAAGTAGATACAAATCTTCAGGTCAATTTTTAACTTGATTTCCAATTGTCAGTTGTCAGCAAATACTGAGATTACAAAGTGAGTTATTTTTGATACTGATGCATCCATAAAAGTATCAGGGTTAACACAAGAAATTGATCCATTACTTGATGTTGAGTATTTGTAAACTTAATTTGACAATAATTGAAACACATTGTATCAGAATTGTGTGAAATGTTAAGCATATTGAATCATAAAACCATAGAATTTTACTGCAGACGGAGGCCAGTCAGTTCATCCTGTCCGTATCAGCTCATCTATCCGAAAACCATTACTGCATGAAGTTTTGCACTGAACAAGACACATTTGGCTGCATTTTAAGAGTCCGCCGCTGAAGTAGGTGGTGGATGTAAAAAAATGCGGCCCGCCCTCAGGGGCACGCTTCATGGAGCCGCCGCGATGACGGCAATGGTGTCCGGCGCCAATACACAACCATCGCGCCATTTTTAAAGGGCTTGCAGCCCTTAATGGGCATTTAAAATTTAAAGGGCCAGGTAAGTGAACGTTTCTCAAAAACAATTACATTATCTTCCCAAGCATTCCCCCCCCCCCCCATGTCATATCAAAATATTCCTGCCCTTCCCCCCCCCCGAATTTGTTTATTAGTAATTTGACTTTTTCCCCCTGCCAAAGGTTGGCACCTTTGCCCTTTACCCCTTCCATCCGACCAATTCACAGCGATGTTACCCCACTCCCCTCCCGCACGGAGAAGAAAATCATCGTCCCCCCCCCTCCCCACAGGTGTCGTGCTACATTTCCCCGAACGGGGATTCAAAGGCGCGGCGAATGAAGATCGGTGCGGCAATCAAGGAGGTGACGGGACCCTCGTTAAATCAGGTATGTAAACTAGTTCACATATTGGAATAGGGGTCCCATCGATGAACGGCGGGGTCGCCGCCACCGCTGAGATCGGCACGGGGTCTGTCGCTGTCGGGGTTAGTGGCTGGCCTCTGCCGCACCGATCTTCATTACCCCCACCCCCGTCAATGTTCCCGACGGTGGAGGGGCTTTAAAATCCAGCCCTTTGGGACAGAGTTCCCTGTGTTGCACATTGGCATAAATAATTGCCTGGACAGAGGAGATTGAGAAAGGTTGGGCAGGAAGAATCACATGTCCTTATCAAAACCTGCTGATTTTATAATCAATCAATTGGTAGATGAAAAATCAGACATGCGCCCTGTGCAATCCATCCTGCATGATTTTCCTCTATGTCTCCACTCAGCTAAGGAAATCTATCCTATACTTCATGGTCTAATTGCATAACGAGCAAAACTGCAGTACCAAATAATAATGATTCACCAGAGTGACAATAGTATATAAATATTTGTACTATAAGTTTGTCAGTGGATCTTGGATCTTACTCAAGACTTTCATTACTTGTGGAAAAAAAGGGATACTATCTGGTGTTATTATAGAATCATCAAATCGCACAGCACAGAAGGAGGCTATTCAACCCATTATGTCTGTGCCAGAGCTTTGAAAGAGCTATCAAATTCGTTCCACTCCCTGGCTCTGTCCCTATAATCTTTGACGACTTTCTACATAGTCTTGAAAAATAAACAAAGCTCTCTCAGTTTTTTTTGTATCCTTTACAAAATAACATGATTCAATATCTGTTGATTTCAGGGTATTAGCAGCCTGTTCAGTTCGCTGAAAGTTGTGCGTCTTCTAAGACTTGGCCGTGTCGCCAGGAAGCTGGACCATTACCTCGAATATGGTGCTGCCGTGCTGGTACTCCTGGTATGCGTTTTTGGCTTAGTGGCTCATTGGCTCGCCTGCATATGGTACAGTATTGGAGACTACGAGGTCATTGATGAAGTCACCAACAGAATAAAAACAGACAGCTGGCTGTATCAGCTGGGACTAAGTATTGGAATGCCCTACCATTTTAATGCTAGTGGCACTGGACAGTGGGAAGGGGGACCCACAAAGGATTCACTGTATATATCTTCCCTTTACTTTACCATGACCAGCCTTACCACAATAGGATTTGGCAACATTGCTCCTACAACAGATGGGGAGAAGATATTTTCTGTGGCTATGATGATGGTTGGCTGTAAGTACATGCATTTTTTAAATCATCATTACAAAAGGGTTACTAAATGTTTTTTTTAAAGATTATAGTATTCATGATGAGATAAGATGTTGTATTGGCCCATATTTTGCTGGAGGTGGGCATCTTAGTTTAGTTTAGAGATACAGCACTGAAACAGGCCCTTCGGCCCACCAAGTCTGTGCCGACCATCAACCACCCAATTATACTAATCCTACACTAATCCCATATTCCTACCACATCCCCACCTGTCCCTATATTTCCCTACCACCTACCTATACTAGGGGCAATTTATAATGGCTAATTTACCTACCAACCTGCAAGTCTTTGGCTGTGGGAGGAAACCGGAGCACCCGGAGGAAACCCACGCAGACACAGGGAGAACTTGCAAACTCCACACAGGCAGTACCCAGAATTGAACCCGGGTCCCTGGAGCTGTGAGGCTGCGGTGCTAATCACTGCGCCACTGTGCCGCCCACTTGCGCCCACATACCCATCTTGTGGCATGCCCTGTTAGTTGGACTTGTGTGCGCATATTTAGGTTTCAACATTTTGTTCACAAAGCTGTTGGATGTGTAAGCTGATAACAGTGTGGCGAGGGCAACAGGGCATCTGGAACCTTCGTGAACAATGGGACAAATAGAGTATCTCCTTAACCAGTACTTCAGAAGCAAAGCAAAAGAAAGTTTTTTTGCTATTTGTTATATGAATGTTACCATAGTAACCCCGAATTGCAAGGTAATACGCGCTTTAAAGCTATTTTGGAAAGTAGGGTCTATAGAGTAGCACTTTTTTTCTTAGACTTTTTGAATTATTATAGTATCTATGTTTAGCATCATCCAGAGACAAAGCATTGAAATATAATTTCAGAAGTTTTACTGGGCAGGTAAGAACTTGGTGATTTACAGAACACGAGGTTGAAGCATTTGAGTTGAAAATTTCATATGATGTTGTCCTACAAGCATTTATGTTTTTTTTTATTCGTTTGTGGGATGTGGGCATCGCTGACTAGGCCAGCATTTATTGCCCATCCCTAATTGACAACTGAGTGGCTTGCTAGGCCATTTCAGAGGGCATTAAGAGTCAACCACATTGCTGTGGATCTGGAGTCACATGTAGGCCAGACCAGGTAAGGACAGCAGATTTCCTTCCCTAAAGGACATTAGTGAACCAGATGGGTTTTTACAACAATTGACAATGGTTTCATGGCCATCATTGGACTAGCTTTTTATTCCAGATTTATTAATTGAATTCAAATTTCACTATCTACTGTGGTGGGATTTGAACCCATGTCCCTAGAGCATTAGCCTGAGCTCTGGATTACTAGTCCAGTGACATTACCACTACGCCACTGCCTAAATCACATTTTTAAACAAACCTAACTTTGTCTCTTACAGTCTTACAGACTGACTTTTCTTAATGGTGCCATTAGCACATTCCACTGCTAAAAGCTGTTGAATAATTAGTCATTTTCATACAGAAAAGTAGAGAGTACATCAGCAGTGAGCATATATCTTAAACCTATTCTTGCTAAATGCCAGATTGACCATTCAAAGTAGCTGCTGCATTGGTTGTTCTGGTGTATCGCTCGTGAAAATTGAGAGACTGACAACAGGATTTTCCAGATGAAGCACGACCAGTAATCAAAAAATATATAATTTGACGTGCCATTATTTTTGATTTCTTTCATGGCTTTGATATAAAAACACAAGAGAACAGGGATGTGGAAGGCCATTAAGTGCATTAAGCATATCCAACACAATCTATCATCCAAGCACTGATTCTGCACCTTATCTGACTATCTTTTTCTATGACCTTATTACTATCTGAACTTCATATCTATATCCTATATATTTATTTTTGTTTTAACTTTATTTCCATTGCTGTATAGTTGATTTGATGATTACACTCCTGATATTAATGCTGAGTTAATCACTAATTCTTGTAGATTTTGATGCAAGCCTCAATCAATTGGAATACTCTTTCAAACCATCAGATAACTGAATAGAGTCTACTTTATGATTACTCTACCAATATATCCTTACTTCAGAACAGGAATGTCCAAATACAGTAATACTGGAGTTCCACATCTACAAAAAAAAATCTTAGTTTTTTGAGCAGTCAAACTGAAGCTAATTTTTTTATTATTCATTCATAGGATGTGGGTGTCGCTGGCAAGGCCAGCATTTATTGCCCATCCCTAATAGTGTTTGGGAAGGTGTTGGTGAATCACATTCTTGAATCTCTGCAGTCTGTGAGGTACACTCATAGTGCTGTTATGCAGGGAGTTCCAGGATTTTGATCCAGCTACGATGAAGGACCAGTGATATGTTTCCAAATTAGGACGGTGTGTAAGTTGGAGAGAACTTGCAGGTGGTGGTGTTCCCATGCACCTGCTGTCCTTGTCCTTCTAGTTCGTTGGTTTGGAAGATGCTGAAGAAACCTTAGCAAGTTACTGCAGTGCATCTTGTATATGGTACACGCTACAAACATGGTGCGCTACTGGTGGAGGGAATGAATGTTTCAGACATTGGTGTGGTGCCAGTTCTATGGGCTGCTTTGTTCTGGATGGTGTCAAGCTTCTTAAGTGTTGTTGAAGCTGCACTCAGTGGAGACAGAATATACTATCACACTCCTGACATGGGCTTTGATGATGGTGTAAACACTTTGGGGAGACAGGAAGTGAGTTACTTACCACAGAATTCCCAGCCTCTGACCTGCTCTTGTAGCCACAGTATTTATGTGGCTGGTCCTGTTCAGTTGCTGGTCAGTGACCACCAGGATGTTGATGGTAGGGGAATTCAGTGATGGTAATGCCACTGAATGTCAAGGGGAGGTGGTTAGATTCTCTCCTATTGGAAATAGTCATTACCTGGCATTAAGTGGCAACTAACATTCATGCCACAAATCAGCCCAAGCCTGAATGTTGTCCAGGACTTGCTGCATTTCTACATGGGCTGCTTCATTATATCAGGAGTTGTGAATGGCACTGAAAATTGTGCAATCATCAGCGAACAACACCACATCTGAACCTTATGATGGAAGGAAGGCCATTGATAAAGCAGCTGAAGATGTTTGAGCCTCAGACACTGCCCTGAGGAGCTCCTGCAGTGATGTTCTGGGCTGAGATGATTGGCCTCCAACAACCACAACTATCTTCCTTTGTGCTCGGTATGAGTCCAGCCATTGGAGAGTTTTCCCCCGATTCCTATTGACTTCAATTTTTCTAGGGGTCCTTGATGCCACACTCGGTCAAATGCTGTCCTGCTGTCAAGGGCAGCTACTCTCACCCTATCTTTGGAATCCAACTCTTTTGTCCATGTTTGGAACAAGGTTATAATGAGGTCTGGAGCAAAGTGGCCCTGGTGGAACTCAAACTGAGCATGTCATTTGGTGAGTAAGTGCTTCTTGATGGCACTGTTGATGACACCTTCCATCACTTTGCTGATGATTGAGAGTAGACTGATGGGACGGTAATTGGCCAGATTGTTTTTTTGTGGTGAGGACAAACTGTGCAACTTTCCACATTTTCAAGTAGATGTCATTGCTGTAGCTGCACTGGAACAGCTTGGCTAGAGGGGCAGCTAGTAGTGCACAATCTTCAGCACTACAGCCGGGATATGATCAGGACCCAGGCCTTTGATGTATCCAGTGTGCTCAGCCATTTCTTAATATCACGTGGAGTGGATTGAATTGGTTGAGGACTAGCTTCTGTGATGCTGGGGACCTTAGGGGGAGGCAGAGATGAATTATCCACTTGGCACTTTTGGCTGGAGATGATTGCAAATGCTTCAGCTTTATCTTTTGAAGTGTAGGGTCCACCATCACTGAGGACAGGGATGTTCATGCATCGTCCTCCTATTAGTTGTTTAATTCTCCACCACCATTCACAACTGGATGTGGCCACACTGCAGCGCTTTGAACTGATCCGTTGGCTGTGGGATCTTTTGGCTCTGCCTATAGCATGCTGATGCTGCCATTTGGCATGCATGCAGTCCTGTGATGTAGTTTCACAGGTAGCACCTCATTTTTAGGTACGCCTAGTGTCCTAGCATTCTCTCCTACACTCCTCATTGAACGATTGGGTTGGTTCCCTGGCTCAATGATAATGGTAAAATGTGGTGGAATACAGTTCTGCTGCTGCTGATTGTCCATAGCACCTCATAGTTGCCCAGTTTGGAGCTGCTAGATATATTCTGCATCTATCCCATTTAGCATGGATGGTAGCACCACACAACATGATGGATGGTGTCCTTAGTGTGTTAATGAGATGTCATCTCCACAAAGACTGTGAGGTGTTCACTCCCACCAATACCGTCATTGGGACAGATTCATCTGTGACAGGTAGATTGGTGAGGATGAGGTCAAGTAGATTTTTCCCTCTTGTTTCTCTCACCACCTGGCACAGGCTCAGTCTGGAAGATACGTCCTTCAGGACTCAGCCAGCTCGGTCAGTAGTGGTGCTACCGAGCCACTCTTGGTGATGAACATTGAGGTCCCCCATCCAGAGTACATCTGTGCCCTTGCTGCCCTCAGTGCTTCTTCCAAGTGGCATTCAACATGGAGGAGTACTGCTTCATCAGCTGAGGGAGGGCAGTAGGTGGTAATCATCAAGAGGTCTCCTTGCCCATGTTTGACCTGATACCATGAGCTTTCATGGGGTCTTCAGTCAATGTTGAGTACTCCCAGGGGCATGTTCTGTACCATCACCTCTGTTGAGTCTGTCCTATCAATGGGATAGGCTCTCTCAATTTTGGCATAATCTTCAGTTGTTAGGAGAAGGGCTTTAAGGTCGACTGGGCTGGGTGTGCCTTTGTCACAGTTGAATCTAGTGCCTAGGTTGATGCTGCGTGGTGTGTCCAGTTTCAGTCTTATTATAGTTTTTTGAAGCAGTTTTGATACAACTGAGTGTTTTCACTGGAACGACGGAGGTGGAGGGGCGACATGATAGAGGTTTACAAAGTTATGAGTGGCATGGACAGAGTGGATAGTCAGAAGCTTTTTCCCAGGGTGGAAGAGTCAGTTACTAGGGGACATAGGTTTAAGGTGTGAGGGGCAAAGTTTAGAGGGGATGTGTGAGGCAAGTTTTTTACACAGAGGGTGGTGAGTGCCTGGAACCTGCTGCCAGGGGAGGTGGTGGAAGCAGGTACGATAGCGACGTTTAAGAGGCATCTTGACAAATACATGAATAGGATGGGAATAGAGGGATACGGACCCCGGAAGTGCAGAAGGTTTTAGTTGAGACAGGCATCAAGATCGGCGCAGGAGGGCCGAATGGCCTGTTCCTGTGCTGTACTGTTCTTTGTTCTGAGTGGCTTGCTATGCCATTTCTGAGGGCAGTTAAGAGTCAACCACATTGCTGTGAGTCTGGTGTCACATATAGGCCAGACAAGCTAAGGACAGCAGATTTCCTTCTCTAATGGACATGGTTTTTACAATAATCTGGTAGTTCCATAGTCACCATTACTGGTTCTGCAACACCAATGTTTGTTGTTGAAAAATAACTTAGAGAGCACCCCATAAGTTACCATCTTGAGACTTTAACACTCACCCTAATCTTATGCACTGCCTAAATGGGGTTACATTATTGACATTTGGGATTTTAAATATATTGGTACTCTTTTTAATCTTACTGGGTTTTAATTTGAAAGAAGAAACTAACACTGTGACATGATGATGGTGCTGGTAGAAAATTAGCATCTATCAAAATAATAATGCTGATCACACAGCATATACAAATCAAACATATTTATTGTCAAAGAACTTTAATTATATAGGGCTAAGTTTTCGAGCTCCGCCGAGGTCGGGATTGGAGGCAGATAGGGTCCGGAACAGTGGCGCAGTGGTTAGCACTGCAGCCTCACAGCTCCAGCGACCCGGGTTCAATTCTGGGTACTGCCTGTGTCGAGTTTGCAAGTTCTCCCTGTGTCTATGTGGGTTTCCTCCGGGTGCTCCGGTTTCCTCCCACATGCCAAAGACTTGCAGGTTGATAGGTAAATTGGCCATTATAAATTACCCCTAGTATAGGTAGGTGGTAGGGAAATATAGGGAAATATATGGAATTAGTGTAGGATTAGTATAAATGGGTGGTTGATGGTCGGCACAGACTCGGTGGGCCGAAGGGCCTGTTTCAGTGCTGTATCTCTAAATAAAATAAATAAAATAAAAATACCAGCAGTGGCCGGCATGCTGGTTCACTGTGCCGTTCCCATGCTGGCTATGTTAAACTGGGTGGGGGGCCAGATCGAATCCCACCACATCCCCTGTTAAGGCCAATTAAAGTGCTTGCTGAGGGTGTTGAGAGTTTCACGGGGTTGCATGGCTACACACGCTTTCTGGGGCAGACCAGGTGAAAGGAGATGGGTACAAGGTGGGGCGCCAGTCATGGCTGCTCTGGGGAATTACCCCAGAGCCACTAAAGTTGAACCGGCATACAAGGGGACTCAGACATTGGTAGTCAGGTGCCCTTGGCGCTGCTCTGGTGTTTGGCAGTTGGCAGTACACACTCGGGCAGTGTAGGGGGTTGTCACCCTCTGGCATTATGGGGGCAGAAGAACAGAGGGCAAGGTTGTGAAGGACAATTGGACAACCAGCTGAGCACAAGGAAGGCAGTAGCTCGCAATGGGGAAACAACTCGTGGATATTGGGTCCAATGGCGATGAGGAGCAACACCCTGTGAAGGAAGAACGGAGTCCTGAGCATCAGGCAGACAACAGAGAGGAATGAAGGGCTGGAGGACATGGATGCTGTACCCCCCACATAGGATCTGCCAGCAAAGGTGGATCTACCTGGAGATGACTGAGACCCAGTGCCACCGGAGATTGCAACTATCCAGGCAGATGGTCACAGATATCTGTGCCGTCATCACCGAAGACCTCACACCTCACAGCACTGGTCACCGTGCCCTGCCAGTAACTGTCAAAGTCACTGTGGCCTTGACCTTCTTGGCTGCTGGCTCCTTTCGAGGCTCAGCTGTGGACTTTGGTGGCATCTTGCAATAGCTGCATCTTGCAAATAGCTGTCCTAGGCCCAACCATCTTCAGCTGCTTCCTTCAATCATAAGGTCAGAAGTGGGGATCTTCGCTGATGATTGCACAATGTTCAGCACCATTCATGACTCCTCAAATACTGAAGCAGTCTGTGTAGAAATGCAGCAAGACCTGGACAATATCCAGGTTGGGCTGATAAGTGGCTAGTAACATTTGCGCCACACAAGTGCCAGGCAATGACCATCTCCAACAAGAGAGAATCTAACCATCTCCCCTTGACATTCAATGGCATTACCATCGCTGAATCCCCCACTATCAACATCCTAGGGGCTACCATTGACCAGAAACTGAACTGGAGTAGCCAGATAAATACCGTGGCAACAAAAGCAGGTCAGAGGCTAGGAATCCTGTGGCGAGTAACTCACCTCCTGATTCCCCAATGCCTGTCCACCATCTACAAGGCACAAGTCAGGAGTGTGATGGAATACTTCCACTTGCCTGGATGGGTGCAGCTCCAACAACACTCAAGAAGCTCGACACCATCCAGGACAAGGCAGCCTCTTGATTGGCACCCCATCCACAAACATTCACTCCCTCCACCACTGACGCACAGTGGCAGCTGTGTGTACCATCTACAAGATGCACTGCAGCAACGCACCAAGGCTCCTTCGACAGCACCTTCCAAACCCGTGACCTCTACCAACTAGAAGGACAAGGGCAGCAAATACATGGGAACACCACCACCTGCAAGTTCGCACCATCCTGACTTGGAACTATATCACCGTTCCTTCACTGTCGCTGGGTCAAAATCCTGGAACTCCCTTCCTAACAGCACTGTGGGTGTACCTACCTCATATGGACTGCAGCGGTTCAAGAAGGAAGCTCACCACCACCTTCTCAAGGGCAATTAGGGATGGGCAATAAATGCTGGCATAGCCAGTGATGCCCACATCCCATGAATGAATAAACAAAAAAATACTGCATCTTGCAAGGGCTGGACAATACCTTCATTTATTTTGACAGATGAGGCCTTGCAGGCACAGAGGGCAATGGGTTTCGCTGCCATCACTGGAATCCCCCAGGTGCAGGCCATCATTGATTGCACCCATGTGGCCATCAAGGCATCCAACCACACATTAGTGAGATTCATGAACAGGAAAGTCTTCCACTCTCTCTATGTTCAGGTACAACAGGAGCTTCCTGCATGTCTGTGCTCATTTCCCTGGTAGCTGCCATGACTCCTTCATAATAGTAAAAGCAAAATACTGCGGATGCTGGAAATCTGAAATAAAAACAAGAAATGCTGGAACCACTCAGCAGGTCTGGCAGCATCTGTGGAAAGAGAAGCAGAGTTAATGTTTCGGGTCAGTGACCCTTCTTTGGAACTGACAAATATTAAAAATGTCACAGGTTATAAGCAAGTGAGGTGGGGGTGGGGCAAGAGATAACAAAGGAGAAGGTGCAGATTGGACAAGGCCACATAGCTGACCAAAAGGTCATGGAGCAAAGGCAAACAATATGTTAATGGTGTGTTGAAAGACAAAGCATTAGTACAGAATAGGTGTTAACGGACTGAATATTGAACAGCAGCAAGTGCAAACATGAAAAAAAACAGTGGGTAAGCAAACTGAACAAACTAAGATGAAATGAAATAAATGCAAAAAAAAGGTTGTAAAAAATGTAAAAAAGAAAAAAAGAAAAAACAACTAAAAATGAAAGTAAAATGGGGGGCTGTCATGCTCTGAAATTATTGAACTCAATGTTCAGTCCGGCAGTCTGTAATGTGCCGTATCGGTAGATGAGATGCTGTTCCTCGAGCTTGCGTTGATGTTCACTGGAACACTGCGGCAATCCCAGGACAGAGATGTGAGCATGAGAGCAGGGGGGGAGTGTTGAAATGGCAAGCAACCGGAAGCTCAGGGTCCTGCTTGCGGACCGAGCAGAGGTGTTCTGCAAAACGGTCACCCAGTCTGCGCTTGGTCTCCCCAATGTAGAGGAGACCACATTGTGAGCAGCGAATACAGTATACTACATTGAAAGAAGTACAAGTAAATCGCTGCTTCACCTGAAAGGAGTGTTTGGGGCCTGGGATAGTGAGGAGAGAGGAGGTAAATGGGCAGGTATTACACCTCCTGCGATTGCAGGGGAAGGTGCCAGGGGATGGGGACGAGGTGGTGGGGGTAATGGAGAAGTGGACCAGGGTGTCACGGAGGGAACGATCCCTTCGGAATGCTGACAGGGGAAGGGAGGGGAAGATGCATTTGGTAGTGGCATCACGCTGGAGGTGGCGGAAATGGCGGAGGATGATCCTTTGGATATGGAGGCTGATGGGGTGGAAAGTGTGGACAAGGGGAACCCTGTCATGGTTCTGGGAGGGAGGGGAAGGGTTGAGGGCAGAGGTACGGGAAATGGGCCGGACACGGTTGAGGGCCCTGTCAACAACAGTGGGGGGGCAATCCTCGGTTGATGAAAAAGGAGGTCATACCAGAAGCACCGTCATGGAAGGTAGCAGCATCAGAGCAGATGCGTCGAAGACGGAAAAACTGGGAGAATGGAATGGAATCCTTACAGGAGGTAGGGTGTGAAGAAGTGCAGTCAAGGTAGCTGTGGGAGTCGGTGAGCTTATAATGGATATTAGTAGACAACCTATCCCCAGAGATGGACACAGAGAAGTCGAGGAAGGGAAGGGAAGTGTCAGAGATGGACCATGTAAAGGTGAGAGAAGGGTGGAAATTGGAAGCAAAGTTGATAAAGTTTTCCAGTTCGGGGCGGGAGCAGGAAACAGCACCGATACAGTTATCAATGTACCGGAAAAAGAGTTGGGGGAGGGGGCCTGAGTAGGACTGGAACAAAGAATGCTCGACATATCCCACAAAAAGACAGGCATAACTAGGACCCATGCGGGTACCCATAGCGACACCTTTTACTTGAAGGAAGTGCGTGGAGTTGAAGGAGAAGTTGTTCAATGTGAGAATAAGTTCAGCCAGGCGGAGGAGGGTGGTGGTGGATGGGGACTGGTTGGGCCTCTGTTCCAGGAAGAAGCGGAGAGCCCTCAAAGCATCCCGGTGGGGGATGGAGGTGTAGAGCGATTGGACGTCCATAGTGAAGAGGAGGCGGTTGGGACCAGGAAACTGGAAATTGTCAAAATGACGTAGGGCGTCAGAAGAGTCACGGATGTAGGTGGAAAGAGACTGGACCAGCGGAGAAAAGATAGAGTCAAGATAGGAAGAAATAATTTCAGTGGGGCAGGAGCAGGCTGACACAATGGGTCTGCCGGGACAGTTCCGTTTGTGGATTTTGGGAAGGAGGTAGAAGCAGGCTGTCCGGGGTTGCTGGACTATGAGGTTGGAAGCTGTAGGGGGAAGATCTCCAGAGGAGATGAGGTCAGTGACAGTCCTTTGGACGGTGGCTTGATGTTCGGTGGTGGGGTCATGGTCCAGAGGGAGGTAGGAAGAAGTGTCTGTGAGTTGGCGTTGAGCTTCTGCAAGGTAGAGGTCGGTACGCCATACAACAACAGCACCACCCTTGTCTACAGGTTTGATGACCATGTCGGGGTTAGACCTGAGAGAACGGAGTGCCTCAAGTTCAGAGGGGGACAGGTTAGAGTGAGTGAGGGGGGCAGAGAAATTGTGATGACCAATGTCTCGCCGACAGTTTTCAATGAAGAGATCAAGAGCGGGTAAGTGGCCAGGGGGAGGGGTCCAGGTAGAGGGAGAATGCTGGAGGCGGGTGAATGGGTCTGCTGGTCGGGAGGACGACTCCTGGTCAAAGAAGTGAGCCCGGAGGCGGAGGCAACGGAAGAAGAGCTCAATGTCATGCCGAGTGCGAAATTCATTGAGGTGGGGGCGTAAGGGGATAAAACTGAGACCTTTGCTGAGTACAGAACGTTCAGCATCAGAGAGGGGGAGGTCAGAGAGTATAGTGAATACACGGCAAGGGGTCAGATCAGAAGGAGTGGGGTCAGAGGGAAGTGAAGCGGAAGGAGGATCTGGAGGAGCATTCGTCCCCATCAGCTGCTGGAGCTTGCGTTCCTTGACACCTGAAAGGAAGAAAAAAAGTTTTTTGTTAATGTGTAGGATGAGACGAAAGATGAAATGAAACTGCGGAGTAGAACAGCTTTGAGATAAGGTGAGGCGGTGCTGCTGGAGAGAGAGGTCCAGTGTGTGCATGTGGCGGCGCATAGCACTGAGTGTGGATCTCAGGATGCGGCGAGAGTAGCAGTCCGAGGAACGTTGTATTTCTCGGAGATACCTGTAGCCCTGGGTGGATTCAAAGCATGATGGGTGAAACTGCAGTTGGAACCCACGTGGAATAAGTCTGAGCCGGAGACAGTCACTGAGGAAGGAGATGTGGCTGTGACTCCTTCATCCTCTGCCAGTCCAGGCTGCAGCAGCTCTTCACTCTAACCCCCAAACTCTGTGGACAGATCCTAGGGGATAAGGGATATCCCTTGAAGAGCTGGCTGTTTGAAGTGTGGCAGCATTGACATTAATGACTGGGAGGAGCTTGCTACCAATCATTCAAAATGGTGACAACTTGTTCATCAAGCTGCATCATGCTTTGAGTCCAAATGCCTTAATGATGAGGCAGAGCGGCAGCACAGAAGGAAAGAAAAGGAAGCAAATCCTGCATTCTGGACCCCACTACCTTGTGGGATGTCCTGCCCCATATGCCCAAAGATCTGCGGTCGAGAATCGGCCTGTTCAGTCACCTGACGACCCATGGCAGAAACTAGTGACCTTGAGTAAACAACATCCTCGAATCGAGGGACAGCCAACAACGACTCACCCCTCTACGAGACCCGCAGACAGAGGCACAAGGTGATGGAACCAATGCCATCTGCTCACCAGGACCACCATTGAACAGGCCATTGGGCTTCTGAAGATGCGATTCTGGTGCCTGGGTGGCACCCTCCAAAATCCTCCTGCAAGGGTCTTGGTTATTGTAGTGTTCTGCTGTGCTTTTCATAACATGGCGCTCCAGATAGGTGTGGACCTTCAAGACAGTGAGGCCCTGGAACCACATAGCTCTTTGGAAGAAAAGGAAGAGGAGCAGGAGGTGAAAGAGAAGGAGGTAGTAGAGGCTGAGGGGAAGGATGCAGACACTGAGGTTCTCCAGCTGCACAGGGAGGTGCTTTGGTATGGCACATGACATGAAGATCTCGGTAGGATGCCGTGGACATCAGGGATCGTTTGATCCAGGAATGTTTCAGCTGAGCCCCCTCTGAGCCAAGATGAAGAGTGGATGATGCATCTTGACCTCCCTGAGGTCCCCAGCATCACAGATGCCAGTCTTCAGCCAATCTGATTCACTCCACATGATATCATGAAACGGCTGAAAGCACTGGATGCTGAAAAAGCTGTGGGCCATGACAACAACCTGGCAATAGTACTGAAGACTTGTGCTCCAGAACTAGCTGCGCTCCTAGCCAAACTGTTCCAGTACAGCTACAACACTGGCATCTACCCGACAATGTGGGAAATTGCCCAGGCATGTCCTATCCACAAAAACAGGGCAAATCCGATCAAGCCAATTACAGCCCCATCAGTCTTCTCTCGATCATCACCAAAGTGATGGAAGATGTCGTTGACAATGCTGTCAAGAGGCACTTACACAGAAATAACCTGCTCACTGTTGCTCACTTTGGGTTCCACCAGGGCCTCTCGGCTCCTGACCTCGTTACAGCCTTGGTCTAAACATGGACAAAAGAGCTGAACTCAAGAGGGGAAGTGAGAGTGACTGCCCTTAACGTCAAGGCTGCATTTGACCGAGTATGGCATCAAGGAGCCCTAGCAAAATTGAAGTCAATGGAAATCATGGGGAAAGTCATCCACTGATTGGAGTCATACCCAGTACCAAGGAAAATGGTTGTAGCTGTTGCAGGCCAATCATCTCAGTCCTAGGACATTGCTGCAGGAGATCCTCAGGGTAGTGTCCTTAGCCCAACCATCTTCAGCTGCTTCATCAATGACCTTCCCTCCATCATAAGGTCAGAAGCGGGGATATTCGCTGATGATTGCACAATGTTCAGTACCATTTGCAACGCCTCAGATACTGAAGCAGTCCATGTCCATAAGGATCGACACCCGGAAAAAATTCAGGCTTGGGCTGATAAGTGGCAAGTAACATTTGCGTCGCACAAGTGCTAAGCAATGACCATCTCCAACAACACAGAATCTAACTGTCTCCTCGTGACATTCAATGGCATTACCATTGCTGAATCCCCCACTATCAACATCCTGGGAGTTACCATTGACCAGAAACTGAACTGGACCAGCCATGTAAATACTGTGGCTATAAAAGCAGGTCAGAGACTGGGAATTCTGAGGCATGTAACCCACCTTCTGATTCCCCAAATCCTATCCACCATCTACAAGGCACAAGTCAGGTGTATGATGGAACACTTTTCACTTGCCTGGATGAGTGTAGCTCCAACAACACTCAAGAAGCTCAACACCATCCAGGACAAATCAGTCTGCTTGATTAGCACATCATCCAGCACCTTAAACATTCACTCTCTCCACCACTGACGCACAGTGGCAGCAGTGTGTACCATATACAAGATACACTGCAGCAACTCACCAAGGCTCCTTCGACAGCACTTTCCAAACAAACGACCTCTACCACCCAGAAGGACAAGGGCAGCAGACACATGGGAACACCACACCTTCAAGTTCCCCTCCAAGCCACACACCATCCTGGCTTGGAATTATATTACTGTTCCTTTGCTGTTGCTGAATCAAAATCCTGGAACTCCCTTCCTAACAGCACTGTGGGTGTACTTGGACCAGGTGAACTACAGCGGTTCAAGCAAGCAGCTCACCACCACCTTCTCAAGGGCAATTAGGCATGGGCAATAAATGCTGGCCTAACCAGTGACGCCCACATCCCATGAAATAATTTTAATAATGCTACAGAGGTCAGTCCAAGGTACCTGTTCTAATACATCTATGCAAGATGCAGCATGAAACAACTAATCACTTAATGCCAATGAAAGATATACATCTGACCAGAGGCTTTGCCCTCACTATGGTGGCACCCCTGATTTCCTTCACCTCCTGATGCTACTTTCCTTGTCATGCCAGTAATAAAAGAGTCTCAGACGTGTGGCTTAAAGTGTCATTATTTATACAGTGCAAAGAAATGGACATTGTGCTCAGAGACAGTAAGAAAACACCCAGTCACCCACTCAGTGCTCCTCGCTGTGCTGTGCCTTCCACACTCGGCAATTCCTACATGCTGGCTTTACAGGAGCTGGAGGCAGCCTGCTCATGTTTCTTTGCTGGCAGCTGAGAAGCCCATGGCGGCCATCTTCATTGTGGAGATGCCTGGGGGAGCATCTGCAGAGGCTGCTGGGCCTGCATCAATGCAGTACAGAGGCTCCCACTGTCAGACGAGCTAAAATCGATGATGGAGCCCGGTGAAACGTGGCACCCTCATCCTTGTTTGTGACATCCTCAGCCCTTGCTGGGCGCACCAGATGTCTGCATTCACTCCAAACATCTCTGCGCCACTAGTGCCAGAGACTGCTCCAGGCGACACATTGTGAGCTGCATCCTGTGCTTGTCAGTGGGCTGCTCCTGCATCCACTTGGAGTGCTACCGCTGATGGCTTTCCCTGAGATTGGCCACTCTCTCAATGGAGGAGCTCATGCGCACAAATTCCTGTGCCATAGTGGCGCACATTAGCTGGATGGACTCCTCCAGTCTCAACCCATGTCCCTGCACTGCCTCAGGGAACTCTAACACATGGGAGTACATCTGCTGCTGCTGGTCTAGGTCGAGCCGCCTTTCTTGTGACTTGAGGCCCTACATCTGTGCCCAGCTGAGCAGGGCTGTGTCTGTCCTCCACCCTCTGAGGGAAACTGACTACAGCTTACTCTGCCTCTGGCCCCTCCTCCTGCCACCTAGTGCAGTGCTCCTTACCCAATAACACACTCTCGAATTGTGCATGAGGACCCATTGAGGTGAGAGTATCTGTGCTTTGTGAATGGTGCGCTTGTAAGATGTGACGGTGCCTCTTCTGTTTCAAGCTCCTCCTCCTGAGGTGCTGCTTAGGAGGGAGAGGGTCTCCGTTTATGGATGTCTGCATCTGTGGGAGACTGAAGAAAAGATAATGAGCCAGCCTTGGAGAGCAGAAGCTTCCAGACTGCTGAAGCTTCCCGATGGAATCATTGTTTAGCATGCTGTCAGATGCAGTGGAGTGCAATGCACCCCATTAAAACAGTGCCATCTGAAATCACTGTCTGCACCATGGCTGCCCATTTCACTAGAGCCAACTTCCTCCTGATCAGCAATCCTGGAAATCTCCATTGCTCAGTCTTCCATAGGAGTAATGATATGAAAGTAGGGGACACCTCCTCCCCTCTGGACACACTCCATTGCATTGTAGGCCCATTTTTCCTGCATAGACGATAGAGAGTGAGATAAGGCACTGCTGTGCTACATGGCCAATGGTAACTGTTCCTATTCATTAGCAGCTGCTCTTAGTGTTGACAGGTCCTCAGCAGTAGTATGGTTCTGAGCTCTTTAAGTATCCTGGGCACATAGTCCTGCCTTGTTCAGATGCAGCATGCACCCTGGGGCTCCTCAATTTGTGTGTCTGCTGGAGGGGGAGCACCCAAAGGCCCATCCTGAGGGTTGGAGTTGCCACTCACCTTGCCAGAGCATATGAGATCATTGAACCATTTCCAGCACTGAATCCAGGATCTACGGGTTACTTCTGCTGCTCACAATCCCTGCTATGTGCTGCCAGGCCTGCTTCATTTGCGCAGGTGGTCTCCTCCTCCCACCCTCAGGTAAGAGGATCTCCCTCCTCTCGCTCACGGCCTCCAACATTGCATGTAGGTCAGCATCGGACAACCTGGGGGCAGCCCTGTCCCATGTTCCAGGCCTCCGACTCTCCTGGGATATCTTCCATTGGTCAGCAAATCGATATAAACAGAGGCCACAGAAATGAATGCCATGGTTTGTTTAAATCAACCCTGCACTTTAGAAGTCCCACGGCTGCTAATTTGATGGGATAGCTGTCTCCACATCAATTAAGGGGTCGACACCGTGAGTATCATGCATCATTTCCTTTTCGGGGGTGGGAGGGTTTCACGGCCCGGAAATCTTCCTGGCTGGCGTTCCCCACCCCCAACCTGAAAATCCAGCCCACAGAGTCTTTCATGTCTTTCATGATCTCAGGCCAACAGTTGTATAAGCACTAGTTTTGTAAGCAAATGTGGCAGCCAGTTTACACACAGCATCCAATGAACACCATTGATCAGATGACTTCAAATGATCAGTTAATTTTTTTTTGTTGATTGAGGGATAAATTTTGGCTGGGACAATTTCCCTGCTCTTCCTTGAATAGCGCCGTTAAGAACTTTTACATTCACTTGAACAGACCTTGATATAATGTCTCCTTTGAAAGGCAACGTCAATTCAGTACTCCCTCAACACTGCAAGGAAGTCACAGTCTAGATTATGCAGTCAACTTCCTGAAATGGGACTTGAACCCAAAATCTTTCTGACCCAGAGGTGAGATTGCTACCACTAGACAGCAATGACAACACCTGCTCCCTCACACCCTGCCACTCGGTATCTCCTGAAAAGATGGCACTTAAGTTGTTTTTGAACACGCAGTCTTAAAATAGTATGTGCTCAATAAAATAATGTCCTACTCATATGTCTCTCTACGATTTATGCTCCAGCTTGTTTATTATGATTCAATGATCATGGTTTCTAGATTTCCTCTGTGAGCGCCATGGGTGGGATTAAGTGGCTATGGTAAGTTGGTAAGTTCTTGTGAAGAAACTAAAATGCTTCTGGAAATAACTATTTTAAAGAAATGGCTTGCCTTTGGCAGAATCGTTCACAGCAGAACAGTTAATTCAGCAATCTGTCAGACAAACCTGTATATGTTTTAGAACAATTGAAGTCCTCCATTACAACGGTTACTGCACTTCAAAAGTTAATTGGCTGTAAAGCATATTGGACTGTTGAATTAGATTAGAATTAGAATTAGAATATTACAGCGCAGTACAGGCCCTTCGGCCCTCGATGTTGCGCCGATCATCTGACCTACACTATTCCATTTACATCCATATGTCTATCCAATGACCACTTAAATGCCCTTAAAGTTGGCGAGTCTACTACTGTTGCAGGCAGGGCGTTCCACGCCCCTACTACTCTCTGCGTAAAGAAACTACCTCTGACATCTGTCCTATATCTTTCACCCCTCAACTTAAAGCTATGTCCCCTCGTGTTTGCCATCCTCATCCGAGGAAAAAGACTCTCACTATCCACCCTATCTAACCCTCTGATTATCTTGTATGTCTCTATTAAGTCACCTCTCCTCCTCCTTCTCTCTAACGAAAACAACCCCAAGTCCCTCAGCCTTTCCTCGTAAGACCTTCCTTCCATACCAGGCAACATCCTAGTAAATCTCCTCTGCACCCTTTCCAAAGCTTCGACATCCTTCCTATAATGCGGTGACCAGAACTGCACGCAATACTCCAGGTGCGGCCTCACCAGAGTTTTGTACAGCTGCATCATGACCCCGTGGCTCTGAAACTCGATCCCCCTACTAATAAAAGCTAACACACCATATGCCTTCTTAACAGCCCTATTAACCTGGGTAGCAACTTTCAGGGATTTATGTACCTGGATACCAAGATCTCTCTGTTCATCTACACTACCAAGAATCTTCCCATTAGCCCAGTACTCTGCATTGCTGTTACTCCTTCCAAAGTGAATCACCTCACACTTCTCCGCATTAAACTCCATTTGCCATCTCTCAGCCCAGCTCTGCAGCCTATCTATGTCCCTCTGTACCCTACAACACCCTTCGACACTATCCACAACTCCACCGACCTTCGTGTCATCCGCAAATTTACTAACCCACCCTTCTACACCCTCATCCAGGTCGTTTATAAAAATGACAAACAGCAGTGGCCCCAAAACAGAACCTTGCGGTACACCACTAGTAACTAAACTCCAGGATGAACATTTGCCATCAACCACCACCCTCTGTCTTCTTTCAGCTAGCCAATTTCTGATCCAAAGCTCTAAATCACCTTCAACCCCATACTTGCGTATTTTCTGCAATAGCCTACCGTGGGGAACCTTATCAAACGCCTTACTGAAATCCATATACACCACATCCACGGCTTTACCCTCATCCACCTGTTTGGTCACCTTCTCGAAAAACTCAATAAGGTTTGTGAGGCACGACCTACCTTTCACAAAACCGTGCTGACTATCGCAAATGAACTTATTCTTTTCAAGATGATTATAAATCCTGTCTCTTATAACCTTTTCCAACATTTTACCCACAACCGAAGTAAGGCTCACAGGTCTATAATTACCAGGGCTGTCTCTACTCCCCTTCTTGAACAAGGGGACAACATTTGCTATCCTCCAGTCCTCCGGCACTACTCCTGTCGACAATGACGACTTGAAGATCAACAACAACGGCTCTGCAATCTCCTCCCTGGCTTCCCAGAGAATCCTAGGATAAATCCCATCTGGCCCAGGGGACTTATCTATTTTCACTCTTTCCAAAATTGCTAACACCTCCTCCTTGTGAATCTCAATCCCATCTAGCCTAGTAGGCTGTATCTCAGTAATCTCCTCGGCAACATTTTCTTTCTCTACTGTAAATACTGACGAAAAATATTCATTTAACGCTTCCCCTATCTCCTCTGATTCCGCACACAACTTCCCACTACTATCCTTGATTGGCCCTGTTCTAACTCTTATCATTCGTTTATTCCTGATATACCTATAGAAAGCCTTAGGGTTTTCTTTGATCCTATCCGCCAATGACTTCTCGTGTCCTCTCCTTGCTCTTCTTAGCCCTCCCTTTAGATCCTTCCTGGCTAGCTTGTAACTCTCAAGCGCCCTAACTGAGCCTTCACGTCTCATCCTAACATAAGCCGCCCTCTTCCTCTTGACAAGCGCTTCAACTTCTTGAGTAAACCACGGCTCCCTTGCTCGACAACTTCCTCCCTGCCTGACAGGTACATACTTATCAAGGACACGCATTAGCTGCTCCTTGAATAAGCTCCACATTTCGTTTGTGCCCATCCCCTGCAGTTTCCTTCCCCATCCTACACATCCTAAATCTTGCCTAATCGCGTCATAATTTCCTTTCCCCCAGCTATAATTCTTGCCCTGCGGTATATACCTGTCCCTGCCCATCGCTAAGGTAAACCTAACCGAATTGTGATCACTATCGCCAAAGTGCTCACCTACATCTAAATCGAACACCTGGCCGGGTTCATTACCCAGTACCAAATCCAATGTGGCATCGCCCCTGGTTGGCCTGTCCACATACTGTGTCAGAAAACCCTCCTGCACACACTGGACAAAAACAGACCCATCTAAAGTACTCGAACTATAGTATTTCCAGTCAATATTTGGAAAGTTAAAGTCCCCCATAACCACTACCCTGTTACTCTCGCTCCTGTCGAGAATCATCTTCGCTATCCTTTCCTCTACATCTCTGGAACTATTCGGAGGTCTATAGAAAACTCCCAACAGGGTGACCTCTCCTCTCCTGTTTCTAACCTCGGCCCATACTACCTCAGTAGACGAGTCCTCAAACGTCCTTTCTGCCGCTGTAATACTTTCCTTGATTAACAATGCCACACCCCCCCCTCTTTTACCCTCTTCTCTGTTCTTTCTGAAACATCTAAATCCCGGAACCTGCAACATCCATTCCTGCCCCTGCTCTACCCATGTCTCCGAAATGGCCACAACATCAGGATCCCAGGTACCAACCCATGCTGCAAGCTCACCCACCTTATTCCGGATGCTCCTGGCGTTGAAGTAGACACACTTTAAACCAAGTTCTTGCTTGCCAGTGCCCTCTTGCGTCCCTGTAACCTTATCCCCTACCTCACTACTCTCAACAGCCTGTACACTGGCACTGCAATTTAGGTTCCCATTCCCCTGCTGATTTAGTTTAAACCCCCCCGAAGAGCACTAACAAATCTCCCCCCCAGGATATTGGTACCCCTCTGGTTCAGGTGAAGACCATCCTGTTTGTAGAGGTCCCACCTACCCCAGAAAGAGCCCCAATTATCCAGGAAACCAAAACCCTCCCTCCTACACCATCCCTGCAGCCACGTGTTCAACTCCTCTCTCTCCCTATTCCTCTCTTCGCTAGCACGTGGCACAGGCAACAACCCAGAGATAACAACTCTGGTTGTTCTCGCTCTAAGCTTCCACCCTAGCTCCCTGAATTTCTGCCTTAAATCCCCATCTCTCTTCCTACCTATGTCGTTGGTGCCTATGTGGACCACGACTTGGGGGTGCTCCCCCTCCCCCTTAAGGATCCCAAAAACACGATCGGAGACATCACGTACCCTGGCACCTGGGAGGCAACACACCAACCGTGAGTCTCTCTCGTTCCCACAGAACCTCCTATCTGTTCCCCTAACTATGGAGTCCCCAATGACTAATGCTCTGCTCCTCTTCCCTTTTCCCTTCTGAGCAACAGGGACAGACTCTGTGCCAGAGACCTGCACCCCATTGCTTACCCCTGGTAAGTCGTCCCCCCCAACAGTATCCAAAACGGTATACCTGTTGTTGAGGGAAACGGCCACAGGGGATCCCTGCACTGCCTGCTGGTTCCCTTTCCTTCCCCTGACGGTAACCCATCTACCTACTTCTTTTACCTGAGGTGTGACTGCCTCCCTATAACTCCTGTCAATAATCCCCTCCGCCTCCCGAATGATCCGAAGTTCATCCAGCTCCAGCTCCAGTTCCCTAACGCGGTCTGCGAGGAGCTGGAGTTGGGTGCACTTCCCGCAGATGCAGTCAGCAGGGACACTCTTGGCGACCCCTACCTCCCACATTCTGCAGGAGGAACATACAACTGCCTTTACCTCCATTCCCACTATTCTAGATTCCCAATAAATCTACTGAAAAACCAAACGAAAAAAAAAAGTCAAAACTTGTTCGCTTAGCAATCCGACGGACTGAAGTTTTAAATAAAAAGCTTACCTTATCAACACCCTAGAGTCCTTTTTTTTTGGTTAGAGGAGGAGGGTGGGTGGGAGACACTACACGTGTAGTGTCTCGGGTACTGCCACTGCCCAAATAAATAGTTTTCCCCTACCCAGCAGTCCCCGGTCCTCCGAAACAAAAAAGGGATTAACTTGTAACTTACTGAAATTGACCGCTCAGCTGAAAGTCCGCTCCGCACCCCGTTCTATCAAGGCTGCTCCTCGCAAAAGACAAAGATTTTAAAACTGCCCAAATAAATAGTTTTCCCCTACCCAGCAGTCCCCGGTCCTCCGAAACAAAAAAGGGATTAACTTGTAACTTACTGAAATTGACCGCTCAGCTGAAAGTCCGCTCCGCACCCCGTTCTATCAAGGCTGCTCCTCGCAAAAGACAAAGATTTTAAAACTGCCCAAATAAATAGTTTTCCCCTACCCAGCAGTCCCCGGTCCTCCGAAACAAAAAAGGGATTAACTTGTAACTTACTGAAATTGACCGCTCAGCTGAAAGTCCGCTCCGCACCCCGTTCTATCAAGGCTGCTCCTCGCAAAAGACAAAGATTTTAAAACTGCCCAAATAAATAGTTTTCCCCTACCCAGCAGTCCCCGGTCCTCCGAAACAAAAAAGGGATTAACTTGTAACTTACTGAAATTGACCGCTCAGCTGAAAGTCCGCTCCGCACCCCGTTCTATCAAGGCTGCTCCTCGCAAAAGACAAAGATTTTAAAACTGCCCAAATAAATAGTTTTCCCCTACCCAGCAGTCCCCGGTCCTCCGAAACAAAAAAGGGATTAACTTGTAACTTACTGAAATTGACCGCTCAGCTGAAAGTCCGCTCCGCACCCCGTTCTATCAAGGCTGCTCCTCGCAAAAGACAAAGATTTTAAAACTGCCCAAATAAATAGTTTTCCCCTACCCAGCAGTCCCCGGTCCTCCGAAACAAAAAAGGGATTAACTTGTAACTTACTGAAATTGACCGCTCAGCTGAAAGTCCGCTCCGCACCCCGTTCTATCAAGGCTGCTCCTCGCAAAAGACAAAGATTTTAAAACTGCCCAAATAAATAGTTTTCCCCTACCCAGCAGTCCCCGGTCCTCCGAAACAAAAAAGGGATTAACTTGTAACTTACTGAAATTGACCGCTCAGCTGAAAGTCCGCTCCGCACCCCGTTCTATCAAGGCTGCTCCTCGCAAAAGACAAAGATTTTAAAACTGCCCAAATAAATAGTTTTCCCCTACCCAGCAGTCCCCGGTCCTCCGAAACAAAAAAGGGATTAACTTGTAACTTACTGAAATTGACCGCTCAGCTGAAAGTCCGCTCCGCACCCCGTTCTATCAAGGCTGCTCCTCGCAAAAGACAAAGATTTTAAAACTGCCCAAATAAATAGTTTTCCCCTACCCAGCAGTCCCCGGTCCTCCGAAACAAAAAAGGGATTAACTTGTAACTTACTGAAATTGACCGCTCAGCTGAAAGTCCGCTCCGCACCCCGTTCTATCAAGGCTGCTCCTCGCAAAAGACAAAGATTTTAAAACTGCCCAAATAAATAGTTTTCCCCTACCCAGCAGTCCCCGGTCCTCCGAAACAAAAAAGGGATTAACTTGTAACTTACTGAAATTGACCGCTCAGCTGAAAGTCCGCTCCGCACCCCGTTCTATCAAGGCTGCTCCTCGCAAAAGACAAAGATTTTAAAACTGCCCAAATAAATAGTTTTCCCCTACCCAGCAGTCCCCGGTCCTCCGAAACAAAAAAGGGATTAACTTGTAACTTACTGAAATTGAGGTTGTGGAATTGCTATATAAATAAAAATCTTTCTAGTCAAGTCTATTATTTACCTTCCAGGGTGCTGGTGGCGGAGCGGATGGTGTTGGGGAACAGGTTGCGGTGGTGTGGGGAGAGTGACATAAAGGGAAAAGCTGCTCTAGAGCCACTCATTCTGATGGGTTGAAGGAACTGTGCAAGTACATCACTTGCAGTTTTACCCCTACTTACATAGCAGGGTGTTGTAGAACAGGTCACTATTGGTACTATCAAAGTACCTGATGACGATGATGACAACAACTTGTATTTATACAGTGATTTTGATGTAATAAAATGTCCCAAGGCACTTCATAGGCGATACAAAGTAAAATTTGACATTGAGTCACATGTAAAGGTATTAGGGTAGCTGACCAAAATCTTGGTCAAAAGGTAGGTTTTAAGGAGCATCTAAAAGCAGGAAAGAGAGGTAGAGAGGCAGAGAGGTTTAGGGAAGGAATTTGAGAGCCTAGATCCTTGACAGCTGAAGGCATGGCCACTAAAGACAAAGTGATTAAATTCAGGCTAAAAGAGACCTGATTAGAGGAGCGCAGGTATCTGAGGGTTGTGGGGCTGGAGGAGATTGCAGAGATAGGGACACGCGAGGCCATGGAGAGATTTGAAAACGAGGATGAGAATTTAATTGAGGTGTTGCAGGAGCTAGTGTAGGTCAGCAAGTACAGGGTGATAGGTGAATGGGACTTGGTGTGGGTTAAGACACGGGCAGAAGAGTTTTGGATGACCTCAAGTTTACAGAGGGTAGAATGTGGGAGGCTGTCCAAGAGTGCATTGGAATAGTCAAGTCTGGAAGTAACAAAGGCATGAATGAGGGTTTCAGCAGCAGATGAGCTAAGGTAGAGACGGAGTTGTGCAATGTTACGGAGGTAGAAATAGACGATCTTAGTGATGGCACTGATAGGTGATTGTAAAGGTAATTGAGACCAGCAGACTGCAGAATGTTTAGTGGCAGAGTTAGATTTGGACTACTGAGGGGGTTTGTTCTACTCCAGAAAGCCAGTTGGTAAAGGATAGAACTGGAGCCAATCTTTCCACATTTTTGTATTTATTTATGTAGAGTTACACATTACAAGCATGCACCTCCAAAATCCCAACAATCACAGTTTTAGTCTGTTTCTGTTTATGGGGCTCAAATTAATCCCCAGTTCATGCCCACCAACTGCTTACAATTAAACACAATTAATATACAATTAAAATCAAAGCAAAATACTGCAGATGCTGGAAATCTGAAATAAAAACAGAAAGTGCTGGAAATACTCAGCAGGTCAGGCAGCATCTGTGGAGAAAGAACCAGAGTTAATGTTTCAGGTCTGTGACCTTTCATCAGAACTGGCAAAGGTTAGAAAAGAATTAGGTTTTAAGCAAGCGAAGGAGGTGGGAGGTGGGGGGGATGGTGGGGAAGAGAACAAAAGGGGAGGTGTGTGATAGGGCAGGAGAGATTAAATAGCAATGTTGTCCTGGGACAAAGGCAAAGAGTGTATTAATGCTTGTGGTGAAAGTCAAAGCATAAGTCCAGAGAGAGTGTTAATCATGGAATAAGGAGCAGCTCTGTCTACATGCCATCATTCCCCTCATCTAAGTCATTGATATAAATTGTAAAAAGTTGAGGCCACAGCACAGACCCCTACGGGACTCCATTTGTGACTTCCTGCCAATCAGAAAAGGACCCATTTATGCACACTCTCTGTTTTCTGCCAGCCAGCCAGCCAATCTTCTAGCCATGCTAATATGTTACCTCCTACACCATGAGCTCTTACTTTCCGCAATAACCTTCTATGTGGCATCTTGTCAAATGCCCTCTGGAAATCCAAGTACAGTACATCAATGGGCTTCCCTAGAGCCACAGCACATGTCACTCCTTCAAAGAACTCCAACAAATTGGTTAAACATGATCTCCCTTTCACAAAACCATGCTGACTATTCCCAATTACCTTGAGATTTTTTAAGTGCCCAGCTACAACCTCCTTAATGATTGACTCTAACACCTTCTCCACGACAGAAATCAAGCTAACTGGCCTATATTTACCAGTTTTCTGCCTCCTCTCTCCTTCTTGAATAGAGGGATTATATTTTGTGTTTCATTTTGTGTTTCTGCACTTAGGGTATGGAGCCTTGCTTGCTGGGAGTACGTATTATAAGAAATAGGAGCAAGAATAGGCCATATAGTCCATCGAGCCTGTCTACCATTCAATAAGATAATGGCTGATCTTCAATCTCAACTCCACTTTCCCGTCCAATCCACATATCCCTTGATCCCCTGGAGTTCAAAAATCTATTGCTCTCAACCTTGAATATCCTTGACTGAGCATCCACAGCCCTCTGGGTTAGAGAATTCCAAAGATTCACAACCCGCTGACTGAAAAATATTTCTCCTCATCTCAACTCTAAATGGCTGCTCCCTTATCCTAAGACCATGACCCCTAGTTCTCGACTCTGCAGCCAGGAGAATCAATATCTCAGCATCTACCCTGTCTAGCCCTCTCAAAATCGTACATGTTTCAATGAGTTCATCTCTCATTCTTCTAAACACCAGAGAAGATAGATGCATTTTACTTAATCTCTCCCCATAGGTCAACCCTCTTAATCCAGGAATCAACTCGATAGGAAATACAGAATTTGGCTGTAGTGAGCAAACTTTCTGAACCACATTTACCCACTTGATCATGCTGTTTACTCAGGGCATCCAGAACAAAAAGACATAGGGCTGAATTTTATGAGTGTGCCGCTGTTCTCAGTGGTGCACTCTAAAAGCGGCGTGCATCCCATGCGGATGTGCCATCCCTGAGGCCCTGTGATATTATGCGCAGGGGCCCATTTAAATAGAGGGGGTGGAGTGGCTGCTCCCGACGATGTCAGGGAGCAGCCGCCGCGTCCCCAGCGTCCAACGCCACTGCGCAGGCACCGGCACCATTTTTAAAAGGCTTTAAGCCCTTCAGTACAATTTTAATATTTAAAGTGGTAGCATTGGAAAAGTTTATCAAATGTCGGAAAACACTTTATTCCGTTCCCGCACTGCCCCCCCCCCCCCCCAAGCCCCCCCCCATCAACCTTCGGGCCTTTGGCCTCTAACCCCTTCCCACCATTCAAGCATTTGTTTTCCAAGCTTCCCCACCCCTCCTGCCCTGAAAATTCTATTGCTCCCCCCTCCCCACCAGAGATCCGAAGGTAAACGAAACACGAATGGTGGCAGTAATATGTTCAATGTTACTTTGCATATGCTGATGAAGGACCCGCCGCCAGGCAGCAGGGAGGCCACACCAGGGTCCCCCCGCCACTGGTAATATGCAGCGGGCCCTTCTCGACATCGCGGGTCAAGGCGGGCCTCCCCCCGCAGAATGTTACTGGTCCATGCACCGTGGTGTCGAGGGGCTGGTAAAATTCAGCCCATCGGTGTTAGGATTTAAACTAAACTGGTTAAAAAGGGCTTAATTGTCAAAAGGGTTGAAATTTGTTACACAAGGTACCTGGTCCTCAGTGATTCTGTGGCAGCAGAATTGTTCTTCTGGAGACAAATTGGCCTTTTTTATGCAAGCTTTAAATTTTTGAGGATACCTCCTGCACTGAAAAAGTTGCACAAAATGGAAGCCGCATTTCCAAGATCTTCTCTTCAAGTTAGGGAAGGTCACATTGTGCTAGTAAGGCAGCTCAGCACAAAACTTAACAAAGAACGCCCAGAAAGATACAAGAAGGTCTACCCCTAGATACAAAGTGTACTACTCCTCTGCTTCAGGGGTGTGCACTTTGCATAGCCTGGTGCCTCTAACTCTACAAGAGCACTTCATTTCGTTTTCACTGTTGTTAAAAGTTAGTTTTAAAATAATGTACTGAAGTTTTGTTTTTTGGTAGTATAGTTAGTGGTTTAATTTGGCAGTTTAGTGTAGAATCATAAAATTGTAGGATGGTACAGCAGAGAAAGAGGCTATTTGGCCTGGGTCCAGGCCAACTCTTTGGTAGAGCTATCCAATTAATCCAAATCCCCTGCACTTTCCCCACTGCCCTGTAAATTGTCTCTCTTCAAGTTTTTATCCAATTTCTTTTGAAGGTTATTATTGAATCTGCTTCCACCGCCCTTTCAGGCAATGCATTCCAGATCAGAACAACTCACTGTTTCCTCATGTTGCCTTTGGAGCAGGATTTTGGCTCAGGACCCCAATGTTAGGTTCAAATGGGGGTCCTGACCTAGCATTGCGTGGGAAATGGTCACCCAGCAGGGATTTTCCTCAAATAGGTTAATTAGTGGCTAGAGTGCATGCTTGTTGCCCAATTAAGGATGGCAGGCAGGCTGTCGAAGCTGGACAGCCGATAGGAGCAGCAACCTGCAGTTTCAGGTAAGAGAGAGAGAGAGGGCACTTCCCTCTTGAGACCCTTCTCAACCACTTTTAAAACTTTTACACAAAAAAATGGCCACAGCTGCTGAGCCACCATTATGGAGGTGGAATCCCTCCACAGGGTGGCCTGTGGCCACAGTTGTGGCCAGGAATATCTCAAAGCCTGCCTGCAGCACTGGCACCCCAGTCTGCCGCTGGACGGCTGCCTCCAGGCAGCTGGACCAATTCCCGATTCTGCGGGGGGCCCGGAGGCTAACTGCAAAATTACAGTCAGCTTTTGTTGATTGGACTTACCAGGCCATTTACTTGCCCTAATTGCATACCCGCCCCCCAAACCCACCTCCAGGAAAATGGCCCGGGCGCAGGATGGTGCTGGCAAATAAGCAGATGTGCGAATTTTCACACTCGCCCACCTCCATACTCACCCCATAGTACCTTGGGACATTTTAAAAAAAGGGCATTATATAATATAAGTTACTGTTGCTTTATGTGTTTTAGAGTAGGTTCAGAAAAGATTTACGAGAATGGGTTCCAGGGATGAGGGACTTCAGTTGTGGGGATAGATTGAACAATCTGGGGTTGTTCTCTTTAGAGAAGAGAAGGTTGCGAGGAGATTTGATAGAAGTGTTTGATCTAGATAAAATAGATAAGAGAGCAACTGTTCCCATTGATGAAAGTTCGAGAACCCGAATACACAGATTTAAGTTGATTGGCCAAGGAACCAAAGGCAACATGAGGAAAATCGTTTATATGCAGCGAGTGGTTATGATCTGGAATGCACTGCCTGAGAGTGTGGTGGAGACAGATCAATCATGGCTTTCAAAAGGGAATTGGAAAAGCATCTGAACCGAAAACATTTGCAGAGCTACAGAGGTAAAGGACTGGGGAGTGGGACTAGCTAAATTACTCTTGCAGAAAGCTAGTATGGACTAGACTGGCCAAATGGCCTCCTTCTGTGCTGTAGCCATTCTATGATTCCATAAAGGTTTAACATAACTTCCTTACTTTTGTACTCAAAGCCTCTATAAATAAAGCCAAGGATCCCATATACTTTTTAACCACCTCTCAACTTGCCCTGCCACCTTCAAAAATTTGTATACATACACCCCCACCCCAGTCTCTCTGTTTATGCACCCCCTTTCCTCATTCCTCCAATCAAAATGTATTACTCCACACTTCACTGCATTAAATTTCATCTGCCACGGATTTGTCTTTCTGTGTTCTCCTGAAGTCTGTTACTATTGTTACGACCGACCGCTCCACTCAAAGCCCCCAATCAAAATATGTGATTCTGATTGTGGTGGGAGAAATGCACTGTTAATTCGATCCCATAGCTCCACAGATCGCCTAACATATCATTTAAAATTTTCTAAATTAAAGAAAGACTGAACCAAATTGTACCATCTATTAACCCCCGAATGAGGCTAACCAAACCAGGTGTCTTTAAATCAACAAATTAACTCTTTAATTAGAAGAACTAAATTCTTAAACACTATGAAGATATAAACAACATTTAAAATAGAAAAAATTAGAGTCCTTGCAAATTTACAATCCAGTGTTGCTTGAAGTCCTCACAGAATGTTGTTTGAAGTCCTCACAGAAGGTTGCTTTCCTTCTCTAGCAAATTTCAACAATTAACAACTTGCAAACACTTTCAACAGAATCAATCTGACTTTAGAGCTTTTGAGGGATAAAAGATTGTCACAGTCTAACTTCCCTTCCTTCAGTTTAAATTACCAGAGATCTCTGTTTTGGTTTGACTTTTTTTAGAATTTTGAGAGATAATAATTAAACAGACTAAATTCCTATTCCTTCAGTTTAAATGGCTGAGAGCTCTTTTTCTAGGTGCTGACACCACAGCTGTGTTCTCTGTGTGTTCTGTTAGAACAAACTGTCTTCAACTAAAAGCCAGTTCAAAATTGAATTGTAACAAATGTATTGTTTGCTACTCACTCCCAGTGGCTGTATCTATGGTAACGAGAATGCACCCTTTGAATCTCCAAATGGCTGTTTCTAACGGCAACCGAAAATGCACTTTTCTATAACTCCTGAGGCTTGCTGGTTCTTAAACCAATACTGATTCTCTGCAAACCTTAAAGGCAAATCGCATATTCCCCAGAGAAAAAAAACACGACCATGACACTATCTGCTTAATTGTTTACTACATTTCCACGTTTCGTATCATCCTCAAACTTGGAAATTATGCCCTGTATACCCAAGTAAAGCTCATTAATGTATATCAAAAAGAGTAGGACTTCTTAATATCAACCCTTATGGGATGCCACTCTTCCCTCTAGTCTGAAAAACAACCATTCACCACTATTCTCACTACTTTCTGTCCCTTAGCCAATTTTGTATTCATGCTGCCACTGTCCCGTTAATTCCATGGACCTTGATTTTTCTAGCAGTTCTATTCTGCGGCATTTTTCAATCGCCTTGAAAGTCCATATACACATCAACTGCACTGCCGCCATTAACCCTATCCATTACTTTGTAAGTATTATATGTTTAAACATTTAAACAATGTTTAATGGAAATTGATACTGAATAATATTGAAAAATAATTTTCTGTTGTAAGGGAATGTTTTTTTAAAATTCATTCATGGGATGTGGGCGTCACTGGCCAGGCCAGCATTTATTGCCCAACCCTAATTGCCCTCGAGAAGGTGGTGGTGAGCTGCCTTCTTGAACCGCTGTAGTCCATTTGGGGTAGGTATACCCACAGTGCTGTTAGGAAGGGAGTTCCAGGATTTTGACCCAGCGACAGTGGCGATATAGTTCCAAGTCAGGATGGTGTGTGACTTGGACGGGAACTTGTAGGTGGTGGTGTTACCATGTATTTGCTGCCCTTGTCCTTCTAGTTGGCAGAGGTCGCGGGTTTGGAAGGTGCTGTCTAAGGAGCCTTGGTGCATTGCTGCAGTGCATCTTGTAGATGGTACACACTGCTGCCACTGTGCGTCAGTGGTGGGGGGAGTGAATGTTTGTAGATGGGGTGCCAATCAAGCGGGCTGCTTTGTCCTGGATGGTGTTGAGCTTCTTGAGTGTTGTTGGAGCTGCACCCATCCAGGCAAGTGGACAGTATTCCGTCACACTCCTGACTTGTGCCTTGTAGATGGTGGACAGGCTTTAGGGAGTCAGGAGATGAGTTGCTCACCTCAGGATTTCCAGCCTCTGACCTGCTCTTGTAGCCACGGTATTTATATGGCTACTCCAGTTCAGTTTCTGGTCAATGGTAGCCCCTAGGATGTTGATAGTGGGGGAATTCAGCGATGGTAATGCTGTTGAATGTCAAGGGGAGATGGTTAGATTCTCTCTTGTTAGAGATGGTCATTGCCTGGCACTCGTGTGGCGCAAATGTTACTTGCCACTTATCAGCTCAAGCCTGGATATTGTCCAAGTCTTGCTGCATTTCTACACTGACTACTTCAGTATCTGAGGAGTTTAAATGTGTATTTAAACTTATTTTTTCTTTCTAAATAAATATGGCTGAGTTTGAAATTAACATTGTTAATTATTAAACCATTAACATTTAATTGAATATTTAGTTAACATTTGATTGTAATTATATTTGACATTTACTTAATTTAAAAATAAATTCAAACACTTAATAATGCACCACAGAAACTGGATAGCCCTTCTGTAGAATCCATATTTTTGTGCTGCAGAACTTGTTTGCTGCTGCTGTTGAAATTGGCTTGAAAGGCCACATAATTCCAGGGACCCTGACCATAATGAACAAGAGAAAAAAACAATCAATTTGTATAGTTTGTTGTGTAATAAGTCTTTTCTTGTGCTATTGTTCCTAAAAGTCATTTCAAAATTCATTGAATTTTATTCACATCAGTGAAGGATGCCTGCCTAAGGGAATTAAACATCATCTACTTTTTCCAGCATTATGTTGGGTAAAGTGCTCTCATCTCTGAATTAGCTTACTATTTAATGTTCAATATATTATTCGCTACAATTGCAATTGGATGTAATTCAAATGATGTGTTAAATGGTAATATAGGTCTTAGAATTTGAGTACAGTAACTAAAATGGTTTTCACTATGTTATAGTGAAGCAGTCTATTTATTACCTGCATAATATTGCCAATAGGTAAATTGAATCTGGACAAGTAAAGCACGTGAATTACATTTGATCTGAGAGGTTGCTTTTACAACCTGCTGAAGAAGGATAGCTTGAGATTTAATTAACCATCGTGGTCTGTGTAATTGTTAGTGGACATGAATTTTATTGAAGTGGGTATTGATCATTTATTCAGATCAAAGCTAATTAGTTTTGAGAAAGTTGCCAAGACATCCAGCATAGAAATAATGAGCTTTACCAGAGAAAGTGGTTGCTAAAATAATTTTTCTTTTTGAAATTAACCTTAGCTTTAAATTATAGCAGTAATCTCTACTGTGAAATAAACCTCCTTTTATTCCCACATTGTACTTCATGCCTTAGACATAGATAACTAGTCATCTACATTTATTACAGACAATAACTTATTCTGAAAGTATCCACTTTGATAGTATTTATGGTTACAGGGTTATATTAGATGTAGAAAATATGGCAGGAAGGTCAGCAATCAGAATTTTTTTCTCTGATCCTGATTCTGTTCTGATAATTGGCCCACTCTCTCCAGAGATAATGACCAGAAATGGCAGTGGTTACTGGTCACTCATGTTATCTTTGACGTGTGAGTTTGTTAATGGGTCTGTATTCATGCTGCGGGTCTGCACTGTTAGAAAGCTGCATGTATGTTTTAGAGTTGGTTTGTACCGGGGATGGAGTCCTTTTTTACTTCTATCCTTCCCTCCATGGAACTATTGATTAGTAAAAGAGAAGCTCCCCTTCCCAAGAGAAGGCAGGAGGTGTTGCTGTTGCCGAAATACTTTTTTTCTGTAATTCAGTGATTGCTGACTTTCACAACTCTTTTCGAGAAAACAAAAATCTTAAGTATTTACTGATCTCTGAAACAGAATACATGAAGAGTTTTTGACAATCTGAACCTTCTAGGGGCCTAAAGCATTCCCAAAGCCCTATCGACTTATTGCAATATTTCATGTGTTCGGCATTTGGACAAGTTTACACCTGCACAGAGTCTGAGGCTGTTGCAGTAAATACATCCTTTACTTTGGTCATCAGAAAGGTAAAATCCTTTTTCATGTAAAATCTTAATATTTTCTGCTGAGAACAACTTTTCACTGCTTTGAGAACATTAATGGCATAAATCTAGCAATTACCTACACACCTCCCAGATGGCTGATTTAACATTTCTGAAGTGACACAACAGCTACTAAACTGGTATATGCACACCCATTAATTTTAGTTTAGTTTAGAGATACAGCACTGAAACAGGCCCTTCGGCCCACCGAGTCTGTGCCGACCATCAACCACCCATTTATACTAATCCTACACTAATCCCATATTCCTACCACATCCCCACCTGTCCCTATATTTCCCTACCACCTACCGATACTAGTGGCAATTTATAATGGCCAATTCACCTATCAACCTGCAAGTCTTTTAGCTGTGGGAGGAAACCGGAGCACCCGGAGGAAACCCACGCAAACACAGGGAGAACTTGCAAACTCCACACAGGCAGTACCCAGAGTTGAACCCGGGTCGCTGGAGCTGTGAGGCTGCGGTGCTAACCACTGCGCCACTGTGCCGCCTAATGTTAAGCAATCTGCAGACAGCACATTTCTAGGGCTACCATATCTCAGCCACACCCAAGAAAAACCTGCTTCAGGGTCATGTTTCTGCCCTGGAGAAGACAGAATCTCCTTTTTAATGCTGCGGAAGTTAACAATAGCAAGACAAGGCACCATGGTGTCACTCATAGATTTGCAAATGCTGTCCCCCCCTAACCCTTGAAGTGCAGATGAGGTCAGAAAGAGGTTCAATGATTTGTGAAAAAATACAAAAGTCTGCATACATTGTATGTAAACAAAGTAGTACTGTACAGATATGGATTTATGGCAAGCTGTTTTCCAATTTTTTTGTGTACTAAGATTTGAGTGGGAAACTGAACGGGATCTGGACTCAACTTCACCCTAAACATCTTGGCCTCCACCTGAGGTCCCCAGCATTGCAGATGCCAGTCTTCGGCCAATTTGATTCACTCCATGTGATATCAAGAAGCAGCTGAAGGCACTGGATACAGCAAAGGCTATGGGCCCTGACAACATTCTGGCAAAAGTACTGAAAACTTGTGCTCCAGAACTAGCCACACCCCTAGCTAAGCTATTCCAGTACAGCTACAACACTGGCATCTACCCAACAATGTAAAAAAAATTGCCGAGGTTTGTCCTGTGCATAAAAATGCAGGACAAATCCAATCTGGCCAATTACCTCCCCATCAGCCCACTCGCAATCGTCAGCAAAGTGATAGAAGGTGGCATTGACAGTGCTATCAAGCAGCACTGAGCACAGCAATAACCTGCTCACCAAAGCTAAGTTTAGGTTCTGTCAGGGACACTAAGCTCCAGACTGTATTACAGCCTTGATCCAAACCTGGACCAAAGAGGTGACAGTGACTGCCCTTGATATCAAGGCAGCATTTGACTGAGTATGGCATCAAGGAGCCCCACAAAATTGAAGTCAATGGGAATCTCAGCACTGGTTAGAGTCCTATTTAGCACAAAGGAAGATGGTTGTGGTTGCTGGAGGCCAATCTTCTCAGCCCCAGGACATCACTGCAGAAGTTCCTCAGGGTAGTGTCCTAGGCCCAACCATCTTCAGCTGCTTCATCAAAGACCTTCCGTCCATTATAAGGTCAGAAGTGGGGATGTTCATTGATGATTGCATAGCGGCAAGTGACATTTGCGACAAGTGCCAAGCAGTCCCCATCTCCAACAAGAGAGAATCTAACCATCTTCTCTTGATGTTACCATTGCTAAATCCACCATCAGCAATATCCTGGTGGTCACCATTGGCCAGAATCTGAACTGGACCAGCTGCATAAATTCTGTGGCTGCAAGAGCAGGTCACAGGCTGGGAATTCTGTGGCGAGTAACTCATCTCCTGACTCCCCAAAGTCTGCTTTCCATCTACAAGACACGAGTCAGGAGTGTAATGGAATATTCTCCACTTGCCTGGATGAGTGCAGCTCCAACTACAGTCAAAAAGCTCAACATCATCCAATACAAGCAGCCCCCTTGTTCGGCACCCCATCTACCACCTTAAACATTCACTCCCTCCACCACCGATGCATAGTGGCAGCAGTGTGTACCATATACAAGATGCACTGCTGCAACTAACCAAGGTTCCTTCGACAGCACCTTCCAAAGCCGTGACCTTTACCACCTAGAAGGACAAGGGCGGCAGGTGCATGGGAATACCACCACCTGCAAGTTCCCCTCCAAGCCACACACCATCCTAACGTGGAACTATTTTGATGTTCCTTCACTGTGGCTGGGTCAAAGTCCTGGAACTCCCTTCTTCACAACACTGTGGGTGTACCTACACCCCAAGGACTGCAGCGGTTCATGAAGGCGGCTCATCACCACCTTCTCAAGAACAATTAGGGATAGGCAACAAATACTGGCCTTGCCAGTGATGCTCACATTCTATGAATGAATAAAAAAAATGTCTTCTGTATCAGATGGGCTGCACAGTTTTAGGTAAAATGGGTTTGGGCAGTCTCAATCCAGTTACAAATGGGTATGGGATTACACACAAGACTGTCTGTGATATAGCACTGCTGTGAGATTACATAAGAGCATAAGAGGAGCAGGAGAAGGTCATTTGACCCCTCGAGTCTGCTCCGCCATTCAATACGATCTTGGCTGATCTGATAGTGGCCTAGTTTCCTGCCTGTCCCCATAACCCTTTGCTCCCTTGTAGATCAAAAATCTGTCTATCTCAGCCTTGAATATATTCAATGTCTCAGCCTCCACTGCTCTCTGGGGTAGAGAACTCCAAAGATTAATGATCCTCTGAGAGAAAAAAAATTCCTCCTCATCTCTGTCTTAAAAGGGAGACCACTTATTTTGAAACTGTGCCCCCTAGTACTAGATTCCCCCATGAGAGGAGACATCCTTTCACCATCTACCCTGTCAAGCCCCCTCAGAATCTTATATGTTTCAATAAGATCACCTCTCATTCTTCTAAACTCCATTGAGTATAGGCCCAACCTTTGCTCACAAAACAATCCCTTCATCCCAAGAATCAACCTTCCAGTTCTAACGAAGGGTCTCAGACCTGAAATGTTGACTGTTTCTCTGTTTCAAATGCTGCCAGACCTGTTGAGTATTTCAAACATTTTCTGTTTTTATTCAGATTTCCAGCATCTGCAGTACTTTGCTGTTGACTCTCAAAGCTTTGCAGGTTATTACTCTTCGATTTTTGTGCAACTGACAGTTATTATGTTGTGATATTAATTCATTTACTAAAGTATGCCAAACTAAAAATAGCTCGAGACATGTATGTAGGTTGGAAATGGAAAGGATAGTGCTACTCTGAAAAGAGCAAGATCATAAAATGATGCACTGTCTGATTGCAGTTTTAAATATTGACGCATGACTCCTCAATTTTGTCCATTCTCTTTGAAAATCAGATAAATCAGAAAGTACTGAAAATAATTTTAAAAATTACAATGGAATTCCATACTTCAGTGCTATTGTGGTATGCTTGGTATGATGAGGACTATGACCTGAACCTTAGGACCCTTAAATTATATCATGGAACATGAACTTAGCATTTAATTTATTTTAAAGGGGTTAATGTCTCTGATAAAATAGCAGAGGAAGGAACTTCAGATGAATGGTTTAAGTGTTTGTATCCCACAGTGCAAATTCAGGGCCTAGCTAATTCAGCCTACATTTTCTGCCTGTCCTTCACTGATGCTTTGAAATAATTCAGGTTGATAGGTAGAAAATTGTTTGAGGGATATATTCTGCCTTTTTTTGTTGCAGGCTCCCCTAGGAAGCTGAAGAGACCTCTTAAAAATAATTTTCATGGTCAGCCTCACTACAATATTCCAGGTGAGCTGCCAGCACATTCCATGTTATTGATAGGCATCTTGCTTATTGAGGGGGCAGAAATTGTTGCAGACTTGCGACTATTTAAACGCAGCCTGAACCTCTTAGAAACTAGCTACATGTTTTCTATGGAAGACATTGGAGCTGGCATTTCAAACTCTGAGGAGAATATGATTGCAGTCAGGGCCTCCAGGTTTGTGGATGGTGCTTGATGAGCTTGTCAATAGCAGGATGGTGATACTCTTCCCAGTGTTGTGCACTGCATACCTAAGCAGGTAGCACAGCAGCAGTGGAAAGAGGTGGCTGACCATGTGAAAGCAAGCACCATTGTTCCCAGGACCTGACAGCAAGGCTAGAAATAATTTAATCATCTAACCAGAGCTTTTAAGGTACATTTTGCAGAAGGGGAAACATTAAATAAGGCCTGAAAAGGGGCATGGGGATCTCTGTACCATAAACCTGTACCAGTTTATTCTGATGCAGGAAAAATGCAAGCTTTGTGTTACCTGCTAATTTAAATGACAGTAGTATGCATCCCAGCACTAAGCGTGCTGCTGAGTGAATTCACGCCTTGGCACACGCCCTGGCTGCAGCAGCCACTGAAACTGGTTGCAGAAGAGTGAAAATGGCACAACAGTGCAGAAATCGTGTGCCAAGGTTCCCTGATGCAGTACTGCTGGCCTTGGTGCAGGAGGCAGACAGGAGGAGAGAGGCTATATATCCACAGGGGGCCACTGAGGAGGCAGGGAGAGCAATTAGCCATCGCTGTCAATACAAGCTAAATAGCCCGAGGACCTGGACACAGTGCAGGAAGAGGTTTAATGACCTCAAATGAGTGGTTAGGGTCAGTGAATGTATCTTCAAATGCCATATCCTTCTGATAAACCCCTAGCCTCACACACTGCTCCAAACAACACTACCCTCCTTTTACTCACCTATCACAATTCTCGCTTACCTACGACTCATACCTAATGTTTATGGTCTCACCTCATCCTCTTAGAACTGCTGCAAGCCTCACATCTGTTTCTCACAGCTTGCACACACTGCCAGCTATTCAACTGTGCCAAACACATCACCCAAACACATTGCACCACATGCACTGACACACTTCCCTCTCTCATGCATCCCTCAGCTGAGAATCAGTACTCCTCCATGTTGAACAACACTTGGAAGAAGCACTGAGGGTAGCAAGAGCACAGAATGTACTCTGGGTGGGGAACTTCAATGTCCATCACCAAGAGTGGCTCGGTAGCACCACTACTGACTGAGCTGGCTGAGTCCTGAAGGACATATCTGCTAGACTGGGCCTGCAACAGGTGGTGAGAGAAACAACATGAGGGAAAACCTATTTGACCTCATCCCCACCAATCTACCTGTCGCAGATGCATCTGTCCATGACAGGTAAGAGTGACCACCTCACAGTCTTTGTGAAGACGACTTACCATTATCACACTAAGGGCAACCTCCATTGTCTTATGTGGTACTACCATTGTGCTAAATGGGATAGATTCAAAACAGATCTAGCAGCTCAAAGCTGGGCTACCATGAGGCACTGTGGACCATCAGCAGCAGAATTGTATACAACCACAATCTGCAACCTCACGGTCTGGCATATCACTCACTCTACTGTTACCATCAAGCCAGGGCACCAACCCTGGTTCAATGAAGAGTGTCAGAAAGCATGCCAGGGGCAGTACCAAGCATACCTAAAAATGAAGTGCCAACCAGGTGAAGCTACAACACAGGACAACATGCATGCTAAACAGCGGAAGCAGCATGTGTTAGACAGAACTGAGCAATCCCACAACCAATGGATCAGATTAAAGCTCTGCAATCGTGCCACAGCCAGTTGTGAATGGTGGTGGGCAATTACACATCTACCATTAGGAGTAGACTCCACAAACATCCCCATCCTCAATGATGGCGGAGCCCAGCTCGTCAGTACAAAAGACAAGGCTGAAACATTCACAACCATCTTCAGCCAGAAGTGCTGAGTGGATGATCCATCTCGGCCTCCTCCTTGGTCTCCTCCATCACAGATGCCAGTCATCAGACAATTCAATTCACTCCATGTGATATCAGGAAATAGCTGAAGGCACTGGATTCAGAAAAGTCTATGGGCCCTGATGACATCCTGGCTGTAGTACTGAAGACTTGTGCTCGAGAACTAGCCGTGCCCCTAGCCAAGCTTCCCCAGTACAGCTACAACACTGGCATCTATCTGACAATGTAGAAAATTGCCTAGGTATGTCCTGTCCACAAAAAGCAGAACAAATCCAATCCAGCCAGTTACCATCAGTCCACTTTCGATCATCAGCAAAGTGATGGAAGGTGTCACTGACAGTGCTATCAAGCAGCACTTACTCAGCAAGAACCTGCTTACCGATGCTCAGTTTGGGTTCTGCCAAAGCCACTCGCTCCAGACCTCATTGCAGCCTTGGTCCAAACCTAGACAAAAGAGCTGAACTCCAGAGGTGAGGTGAGAGTGACTGCCCTTGATATCAAGGCAGCATTTGACCAAGTGTGGCATCAAGGAGCCTTTGCCAAATTGAAGTCAATGGAAATCAGGGGGAAAACTCTCCACTGGTTGGAGTCGTACCTAGCACAAAGGAAGATGGTTGTGGTTGCTGGAGGCCAATCATCTCAGCCCAAGGACATTATTGCAGGAGTTCATCATGCTAGTGTCCTGGGCCCAACCATCTTCAGCTGCTTCATCATAAGGTCAGAAGTGGAGATGATTGCACAGCATTCAGTACCATTTGCGACTCCTCAGATACTGAAGCAGTCAGTGCCCACATGCAGCAAGACCCGGACAACATTCAGATTTGGGCTGATAAGTGGAGAGTAACATTCACACCACACAAGTGGAAGGTAATCACCATCTCCAACAAGAGAGCATCAAACCATCTCCCCTTGACATTTAATGCTGAATCCCCGACTGTCAACATGGTATAGAATACAGAAGCAGGATGTAATGCTGGAACTGTAAAAACACTGGTTAGACCACAGCTGGAGTATTGCGTACAGTTCTGGTCACCACATTACAGGAAAGACATAATTGCTTTGGAGAGAGTACAGAAGCGATTTACAAGAATGTTGCCAGGGCTTGAAAGTTGCAGCTATGAGGAAAGATTGGATAGGCTAGGGTTGTTTTCCTTAGAACAAAGGAGGCTGAGGGGTGACTTAATTGAGGTGTACAAAATTATGAGGGGCCTAGATAGAGTAGACAGGAAGGACCTGCTTCCCCATTGGAGAGGTCAATTACCAGGGGGTGATTGGTAGAGGATTAGAGGGTACATGAGGAAAACCTTTTTCACCCAGTGGGTTGTAAGTGTCTGGAATTCACTGTGTGGATTGGTGGTGGAGGCAGAAACTCTCAACGCATTTAAAAGGTACCTGGACCAGCACCTGAAGTGCTGTAACCTGCAAGGACCAGGTAATGAAAGGTGGGATTCGATTGGGCAGCTAGTTTTTTTAGCCAGCGCAGACACGATGGGCTGAATGGCCTCCTTCTATGTTGTAACTTTTCGACGGTTCTATGGTTTTAACATCTTGGGGGTTACCATTGACCAGAAACTTAAATGGACCAGCCATATAAAAATTGTGGCTACAAGAGTCGGTCAGAGGCTGGGAATTCTGCAGCGAGTCACTCTCCTCCTGACTCCTCAAAGCTAGATCTACAAGCTACAAGTCAGGAGCGTGATGGAATACGTCCCACTTGCCTTGATGAATACAGCTCCAACAACACTCAAGAAGCTCAACATCATCCAGTTTGATCGGCACCCCATTAACCACTTTACGCATTAGCTCCCTCCACCACCGGCGCACTGTGGCAGCAGTGTGTACCATATACAAGATGCACTGTAGCAACTTGTCAAGGCGCCTTTGACAGGACCTTCCAAATCCGCGACATCTACCTTCTAGAAGGACACAATCAGCAGATGTATTGAAACACCACCACATGTAAGTTCCCCACCAAGCCACACACCATCCTGACTTGGAAATGAATCGCCATTCCTTCACTGTCACTGGGTCAAAATCCTGGAACTCTTTCCCTAATAGCACTGTGGGTGTACCTACACCGCATGGACTGCAGCAGTAGGCGGCTCACAACCAACTTCCCAAGGGCAATTAGCGATGGGCAATAAATGCCAGTGAAGCTCAGTACCCAGGAACGAATAATATTTTAAAAAGTGGACTGAGCAGAACCCCTGATGTGCGAACCAAGGCCTTCATCATGTGTAGCCCTGCTCCCTGTCAACTTCACCAACTTTAAATAGCAGTAGAAAACTCACAGCACTTCTACAACCTCAGCCAGTGCTAATAGAAATCAGTCAGCAACTAACATTCAAGTAGTTGATGTAGTGATTTAAATAACGCTAGTGGGCAGGGTTCTTCCTGTTGCTGAACACATATTCAGCTCTGTGTGTTAAAGAGAGGACATTAGCTGGAGCGGTGAGTTTGAAAATGGCAGCTGGTCCCTGGAACGATCTCTTCTCTTTGGCCCCTTGTCTCGAGAGACATTGGGTAAGCGCCTGGAGGTGGTCAGTGGTTTGTGAGGCAGTGCCTGGAGTGGCTATAAAGGCCAATTCTAGAGTGACAGCCTCTTCCACAGGTGCTGCAGATAAAATTGGTTGTCAGGGCTGTTACACAGTTGACTCTCTCCTTGCGCTTCTGTCTTTTTTCCTGCTAACGGCTAAGTCTCTTTGACTCGCCACTCTTTAGCCCCGCCTTTATGGCTGTCCGCCAGATCAGGCGATCACTGGCAACTGACTCCCACGACTTGTGGTCAATGTCACAGGACTTCATGTCACGTTTGCAGACGTCTTTAAAGCGGAGACATGGACAGCTGGTGGGTCTGATACCAGTGACGAGCTCGCTGTACAATGCGTCCTTGGGGATCCTGCCATCTTCCATGTGGCTCACATGGCCAAGCCATCTCAAGCACCGCTGGCTCAGTAGGGTATACATGCTGGGGATGTTGGCCGCCTCGAGGACTTCTGCGTTGGAGATACGGTCCTGCCACCTGATGCCAAGGATTCTCCAGAGGCAGCGAGATGGAATGAATTGAGACGTCGCTCTTGGCTGACATACGTTGTCCATGCCTCGCTGCAGTAGAGCAAGGTACTGAGGACATAGGCTTGATGCACTCAGACTTTTGTGTTCCGTGTCAGTGTGCCATTTTCCTACACTCTCTTGGCCAGTCAGGACATAGCAGCGGAAGCCTTTCCCATGCGCTTGTTGATTTCTGCATCGAGAGCAGGTTACTGGTGATAATTGAGCCTAGATAGATGAACTCTTGAACCACTTCCAGAGTGTGATCGCCGATATTGATAGATGGAGCATTTCTGATGTCCTGTCCCATGATGTTCGTTTTCTTGAGGCTGATGGTTAGGCCAAATTCATTGCAGGCAGCCGCAATCCTGTCGATGAGTCTCTGCAGACACTCTTCAGTGTGGGATGTTTATGCAGCATTGTTAGCAAAGAGGAGTTCCCTGATGACGACCTTCCGTACTTTGGTCTTTGCTCCAAGATGGGCAAGGTTGAACAACCTGCCACCTGATCTTGTGTGGAGGAAAATTCCTTCTTCTGAAGAATTGAACGCATGTGAGAGCAGCAGGGAGAAGAAGATCCCAAACAGTGTAGGTGCGAGAACACAGCCGTGTTTCACGCAATTCAGGATAGGAAAGGGGTCTGATGAGGCACTGCTATGCTGAATTGTGCCTTTCATATGGTCATGGAATGAGGTGATGATACTTAGTAGCTTTGGTGGACATCCGATCTTTGCTCGTAGTCTGAAGAGACCACATTTGCTGACGAGGTCAAAGGTTTTGGTGAGATCAATGAAAGCAACGTAGAGGGGCATCTGTTGTTCGCGGCATTTCTCCTGTAGCTGACGAAAGGAGAACAGCATGTCAATGGTGGATCTCTCTGCTTGAAAGCCACACTGTGCCTCAGGGTAGGCACGCTCAGCCAGCTTCTGGAGTCTGTTTAAAATGACTCGAGCGAAGATGACTACTGGCAACACCTATGCAGTCGTATTCAGCTGGCCTCCGACACCGGAAACATCAGAGGAATGTATGATGGCATTAAGAGAGCTTTTGGGCCAACCATCAAGAAGATCGCCCCCCTCAAGTCTAAATCAGGGGACACGATCACTGACCAACGCAAGCAAATGGACCGCTGAGTGGAGCACTACCGAGAACTGTACTCCAGGGAAAATGTTGTCATTGAGACCGCCCTCAATGTAGCCCAGTCTCTGTCAGTCATGGATGAGCTGGACGAACAGTAAACAAAATCGGAACTCAGTGATGCGATTGATTCTCTAGCCAGTGGAAAAGCCCCTGGGAAGAAAGGCATTATCCCTGAAATAATCAAGAGCGCCAAGCCTGCTATACTCTCAGCACTCCATGAACTGCTTTGCCTGTGCTGGGATGAGGGAGCAGTACCTCAGGACATGCGCGATGCCAATATCATCACCCTCTATAAGAACAAGGGTGACCGCGGTGACTGCAACAACTACCTGGAACGATCATTTACATAGAAATTCAGGGTGACAGAGACCTTGACGGCTGCAGGGAAGGAACAGCCACTGGGGCCGCGAGGCCTCAGGTCATTGTGGATCAGAGACCATTTGCCTGGATAGGCACAGCCTCCTACGGCACTGGTGCTCTGTTATTTGGGCGGTAGACCCGATGTCTAGGGTAGTGCCTTCTTCCCCTTGCAGCCCCACACTTTGCTCCTCTGACCTCCTGCTGTCCAGAAGATTGCACCTGCTGCAGCTCATGCTTGCTGCTCTGTCCAATGTCAGAGTAGCCTGTTCCCATCTGAACTCCCTCAGCTGGGCTTTATGTGTTCACCAGGTCTTCCCTTGCCAACCCTAGCTGCCACAGTAATGCCAGTGGGCTCACGTCCCTCTCCAGAATCCTACCACTCACCACTGAGAAAAGCAAGTCTTAGAGTTCCAGCAATATCTACTCCGTGGCAATTTTGGAGCAACTGGGAATTATTTTGGACTTCTGCATTATGTTAATCAGCCCTTCCCATAGTCCTCAGGGCCCTCCGCATTGTTCACATCTTCTACACCATTGTGCTCCAGACATGGTGTTCTCTACATGCCCTACATTTGAAAATCACCAACTACTCCTGAAAAGCCCGTTAATGACCTTCACAATAAGCTCAACCGGTGATTAATTGGAGATGGTGGGATCTGGTGTCAACCTCTGAGAACGTGATCTTAAAATTGCACACACAACTACTTTCGCTCCCAATGGGCTTTGAAATCTGGCCCTTGGAATCCATAATCTAAGCTGACACTCCAGTGCAGTACTGAGGGAGTGCTGTACTGTTGGAGATGTTGTCTTTGGTTGAGATGATAACCTGAGACTTTCAGGTGGATGTAAAAGATCCCATAACACTATTTTGAAGAAGAGCAGGGGGGTTATCCCAGGTATCCTGGCCAATATTTATCCTTCAATCAAAATCTCTAAAAACAGATTATCTGGCCATGATCAGATTTCTGTTTGTGGGAGCTTGCAGTGCAAAATTGTTGCATTTCCTACATTTCAACAGTGACTACACTTCAAAAGTAATTCATTGGCTGCAAAGAGCTTTGGGATGTCCTGATGTCATGAAAGGCATTTTATAAATACAAATCTTTTTTTCTGCAAGGGAGCAGGGATCAGGAGATTTGCTCTGGCTGCAGGCATGTTTTGAAATCCTCCCACATCCTAATCTTCTTTGATGTCCTCAGAGTCACCCTTGCATTGGTGGCGCAAGGCACTGTTCCTGTTCATCATGAAGTTATGCAGTGTACAGCAAACTGCTATGATGTGGGGCAATCTTTTGGGCTGTACTGTCGCACAAAACCAGAGCTATCAGTAAATCTTTGCTTCAGCCGTATGTGCAGGCAATAGCCTTTGTTCCCAAGAAGCCAGCCTGTAACTTAATGTGCTGTGTCAAAGGCTGGTGGATGGAGCACCAGCACAGTATGAAGACATCAGGACATGTGAAGGTTCCAAAATAACCAGTACAGGCTTGCAGTTCTTTATCACTTAACGCTGTCCAGATAAGAAGGATTCAGTTAGTATATTTTGTCATTCAAGCCCCCACCTGCCAAGCATGCGGCATATTAATTTTGCCACATGGACATTAAATTTCAAACTGTTGTTGAAGTGAAGAAAGGACTTGCTTTAAAAAAATTGCTAGATCTTGGCCGGAAAGACATTTGCATATTAACAGACAGTGTTTGAAAAGACATAGCAGCCATTCCCTGACACATTCAACCCACAATGGACCCTTGGCTGGAAAGAATCCACTGACGACACATGAACCCCAAGAGAGAAAAGTCTCCTTCAGTGTACAAGGTTTAAGAAGACTGGGCCCCAACGAAAAGCAAGATCTACCTACAATCGAGGACTCTACAGTGAGATCGAAGAACCGTAACAACAACTCTTCAGATATTACCTCAAACTTTTCCACTTTATTTTTCTTCTGCTCTTTTCTGTCTCTATTTGCATGTGTGTATCGTGTATGCATGCTAGCGTGTGGCGCGTCGTGTATCCGTAGGTGTCAACTGAATTAGAGTTTAGGTTTAAGGTGAAGTTTAATAAATTTCAACTTTTCTTCTTTAAACCTAAGAAAGCCTGTTTGTGCTGGTTTCTTTGCCTTATAATTGGAAAGCGGTGAACAAGGATTCACCAAGGGGGAGCTCAAAGTGCAGTGTGTATAAAAATTAAACCCTGTTACGGAAAGACCAGGTGAAGGCTGAGAGGGATCCCTAGATACCATTCTCACCTGGTCGTAACAATTTGCTGTTGTTGGGCCATTTACTATCATTTCACCTTTTTGATCTTCAAAGTCTCTACCATTTACTTTTTCACCTGTTTGCTGTGAATATATGTATAGAAATTAATGACATTTCTTTTAACATTCCTTGGTAGCCTAACCTTATTTTGTGTCTTTTCTGAAGAATTTCTTAGCCTCCTGTACCTGTTTTAATATTCATCTCAGGCTACCTTGCTATTTGTAGTTTCATACTTTAAGAATAATGGGGTGGGGGGGGGGGGTGGCGGTGGTTGTGGGGAAGCACAATTTTCAACGGCCGAGTGCCTGTTTCTCACCTGAAAACCTCTCGGATTGTAGTTCTGAAGGAGCTTACAAAGGTAAGGAGAGGTGAAAAAATGAAGGGATGTAAACATTAAGATGAGTATTTTTAATTGGAGGCATTGGAGGACCAAGTAAAACATAGGTCAGCAAGAGTAGGAGTGATGGATGAACAAGATGGTGCAGGATAGGGCAGTGGAGTTTGCATAATCTGAATTTTACAAAATATGGAAGAAAGGAGGCCTGGCTGAGGGTTTCAGTGGCAGCCGGGCAGAGGCAGGCAATGTTATGAAGGCGATTTCCATACTTTCTTCTTCGTCTCCCACCCCATTTGACATACCTCATTGCCTGCATTAACATTGTGGACTTGGTTACAGAGCTCAAAAAGCCTTTTAAACCAATCTACACCATTATAGTTTGCATTTGATTGTGCAGCTAGATCTACTAGCAGTGGATTTGTTTACTGCTGCAAATATAGAACTTACTGTGCTTTGGTGGGCAGTAGATTAATCTGAAAGTCTCCAACACTTTCCAAGAGAGGAATCTTGACCCTAGCTTTCTGCTGTTAACTTCTTCTATAGTGGTGGCTTTAGTTTTTATTTGTGACTATATTCAGTTTTTTAACAACATTATTTCACATCCTTGCCTTCCGTGTCAAACTGCATTTCCGTCCTTGCTTCACATGGATTGCTCACATGATTTGATTTCAGTTCTGCTTAAGTTAATGTTGTTTGCCCATTATTTTGGAATCTTTCCTCTGAGCACCGCTGCAGGGGTGTCAGCCTCAGTTCTTCCAATCTTTCCTTGTCATGTTGCCAGTTCAATTAATAACTTAATGTACAAGTGATTTTTTTTTATTGGTAACGTCTACAATTCCCATGCTGCATGGCACTTAAGATTCTAATGAGAAGCTTGCAATCAACAGTTAATTTCAATATAACAAAATTTGTAGTCATCTGGCCATTTTCGAAGAACTTCATTATCCATCTGTATCTGGCATTTTATTGGCCCAGATAGTGACGAAGAAAGCTGCCCACCCACAAAGAGCTGTTGATCTCAGTGGCATGGATTTCACCTATCCAGATGTTACTTTCATTTGGCGTCAACTCAAGGGGATCTGCGGCATCCAACAACAGTGATGCCATCAAGCAGGCTAAGCAGCCAATCAAATTGAAGAATTTTTACAGCAAACCATGAAGTAGAAACCACTGATTATCCTTCACTTTTTTATTAATTTGTAGACAGCAAAATAAAGATTGGGACAAAAACTTTGGACTAACGTACAAGGTGAAATATCACAAATAAACTTTTAAAAAATTGATTATTTTAAAAATCTATGGAAATTGTTATCTTAAGTGAAATTTGACATTCCACAAATATAAAGTTAGTTTGTCAGGGCCAGAGAGGTTGTTCAGCCGTATTTATGAACTTAGTATGTCATTAAAAGCCAAGTTACACCTCATTCAACGAGGCATAACTTTTTCAATGGTTTTTACAGCAAGCTGAATGGTGTAAATGTGGAAGTTCATGTCAATCCCAGTGATTTCTAAAGATTTCCTTCAGCGGGGTCTTCAACAGTGCACCTAGTGGAGGAGCAGGGAAATCACTGACAGCAACCTTTGGATTTCATTGTTTAACTGCACGTGTGTGAACACCAGAATTTGCTGTCTGTTTCAGTTGTAATGATGACAAATGCTGACAGTTTCGTTCTCATTACAACTGCAAAATCTGGATCGATAATCTTACCTGCAGATTTGTGTTTGGAGAGGTGAAGGAAGAGGAAAACAGATTTAATTCGAATAAGCCCCCCCCGTCCACCTCAAGAAGCATCGCCTCTAACCTAGTTGCTATAAGTACAAAAGGGGGGGAAAGCTGAGTTCTAAATATTCACCTTAATGTCACAATTCTTTGGTATCAGTTATAGAATTGAAAAATTCATGCTATTAACAAGTTGACGGAATGAAGACCTATGATGGTCAGAATACATGAAAGTCTGGTGTGGGTCTTCTGCGGCAAGAGTTCAAAACTAGCAACTGGAGTGGATTGCCTGCAGTAGTGGAGTCGCTTCGTTGTGCTGTCTTCCATTTATTATAAGCCAGATTTTTTAAATACAAAAATGGTCAAAGTGACGATGCATAGGTGTATACAATTTCATATAATGTGATATAATTGCCATACTGTTATAGCATGGAAATTGGAAAATTACTTTGTCTTAAAAGTTATTCCTTACTTCCCTGTTGCTTTGCTACTGAATGCACACTGTCACAGTTGACAGAGTTTCCTCTAGGCATATAATAATTGGCTATCATTGGTGATAAATCTGTATGTTTACTGCTAGAGTCACAATTGGTGGTGTTCACCAGATAGGAATAATCAAGTGATTGCCTGATGGTATTGAGGTAGTGCTTTAGGGCAGAGATATGACCACTGCCACGAGTAAAGTTTGGAAAGCTGGTGTGGCTAAATGATGATGAGCTGCAACATGGAAATTTGTATTTTTGTCCTCTTGTCCAAATGCTTGAGAAATGACAGTAGTATTGATCTGCTCCTGAACAGTACTCCAGCATGACTGAACGAAGCTTATCCATGTTTTAAAAAAGAGAAATAATTAGTTAGGCTTGTCTTGCTATTGGTATGGTTCCTGTATTGAGTGACATTGGTAATAATTGCTTAAGTTTCTGTGACTCCAGCTATCCTGCCCATCAGCTGTAGGGGAAAGGCATGAAGAGAATAGGGAATAATACTGGAAGAAAATTATTTAAATCAATGCAGTCTTGGGTGATACAAGAAAATAAACATATAAGTAAATAAGTGGAGGATATATTTAAAATTACTAACAGGGTATTTGACCTATAGCTTCTCCTATGGCTGACAATATGGGCTGCATTTTATGAGCGGCTGCAAATCACGGTGGCAAGCTTTGAAGCCTTCAGGCGCGGGTGCACCATCGCTGAGCCCCAGCGATATTTCGCACTGGAGCTCATTTAAATGGAGGGGCAGAGCAGCCGTCCCTGATGACGTAGAGGGGACGGCCATTCCCTCACCAGCAACAGCGTCCGGCGCCACCGCACAGGCACTGTGCCATTTTTAAAGGGCTTCAAGCCCGGCTGTTTAATTTCAATTTTTAAAGGTTCTGCTGGACGAAAATTGAGCCTAAAGTTCTATTTAAACTTTGAGTCCCCTTTCACACTCCCCCACTGAGTTCAATGTAAATAAAATAACCTATCCCCCCAAAAAAACACTTTTTAATATGCTGACCTTTCACTCCCCCACCTTCAGCAACTTTGACCCTCAACCTCTTCCCAGCATCCCTACAACTGATTGCAATATTTCTCCCCTCTCCCACCCCCCCCTGAAATTTTCACTCCTCCCTCCTCCCCACCAGTGCCACGCCTCGGAACTCTGAACGGAGTTCCGAAGGTGCAGGACATCTGATTGGCAGCTGCAAGATAGGCGTGGGATGGCCGCTGGGACAAGGAAAGTTGATTTAAATTTATTTCCATCGATTTTAATATGTAAATGAAGGCCCCGCTGCCGAGTGGTGGGGGGCCGCTCCTAGGCCTCGCCACCGCCGGTAAAATGCGGCGGGTCCTTCTTGGCATCGGGGGTCGTGGGGGGGCCTCTCCCGGAAGAATTTTCCGGGTCCCCGCCACAATCCCCGACGCAGGAAGGATCATAAAATTCAGCCCTATGACTATATGTGTCCTTGACAGAACAAGGTAAAAGTATACTTTGCAAGATTATAGATTTTTGTTTTTAAGGTCTGAGCATTATAACAATAAAGTATTCTGTAAAAGTCCTCTCTCGTACAAATTAATGTCAAAAAGCAATCATATGCCTAACTTGAAATTATATATGTTGCCTTAGTCAATTTTGACTCTGTGACTGTTTTAAATTGCTATTCATTGCTGTGATATTTAAATAGTCTACCTCGAGGTCTGCAGGAGTTGGGTTCAGGATATTACACTGCAAACTGCCAAACAAATAGTCCAAGGATCAATATTTACTGCAAAGGTTGAATTCCTAGAAGAGTTTAAAACTATTAATTGAGCCATGAATTATTGCCTGGTTATCATCAATGTCATTGAGGGACTGCCTTTGGGATTTACTGAGCCTGAAAACTGCATTAACATGCATGTGACATAGCATTGCCACCTTTTTTCCACCTACAACTCCAAAAAGGAAGTAGAATGGGGTGGGAAAGCAGTAAGGATAATGGCTTCAGTTATGATGTTGGTTTCCCTGTTGACAAAAATTCACTGAAAAAAATCACACAACATTAATAGTAACTGTAAAAAGTAATTACAAGAATATGCTTCAGGTATTCAGTTTACATTTTAGAGATTTCCAGGCAGCCTGCTCAGAAACCAGGCTGTCCAGTCCAAAACTAAACTCTCCAATCAAAATCTTGACGGGTTAGCAACTCTAATTTGATATGACATGACAGCTGAAGCACACCAACTTAATATGAATTGATAACTACTGCAGTACAACAATTCATGTTTTTATCTACTGCTTCATGCTTCCTGCTTCAATTCATTCAGCTGTGTCGGGTAAACTATGTAATGCCTCAAAATTGCTAAATTTAGAAATTCCCATTAATGTTATAAACTGGTTAACACACAATTGTTCAAATAATTCGGAATTAATTTACCGCAGCAGTTTTTAGCTGCGAACATTACGTTCAACATTTGAAGGCAATGGCTCAGATTTTGAGGTCAGCAGCAAACAAAGGGTGCCAGCCATTCATTACACTTACACTTTCACAGACTCTATATGGAATTCTGCACAGGAACTTGCGCTGTTTAGAAAGCCATTTCAGTGCAGTGCCCTTTGTAAGGGATCTGGAACCTGTGTGTACAGGGCAAGTAACCAATCAGTTTGAAGAATCCTTATGGAGGCACATAGTGTAAGTTAGAGACCTGGAGCTGAAGTTTACGAGCCCTCTAGAGATGGGCTGGGAAGCACGAGGGTTTCTAAAATGGCGGCAGAAGAGATCGTGAGGGAAGCCTGATGTCTTCCCACCGCCATAGGATATTCCCAGAAGCGAGAACAGCAACTGCATGGCCATTGGCCGACCAGAGGTCGGCAGCCAATTAATTCAATTAAGTGGGCAATTAACGGCCACCTTACACACCCGCCGGCCTTTTACTGGGTTCGGAATGGGCCCCTGCTGCGTGTGGAGACCGCCAGGTAAACTGGCAGCCTTCCAGTGGGTTCTGGGAGGCTTATGCCTTCCTTTCTGGGCACTGCATGGCCTACAGAGGGCAACCCCTCTGACAATAGCCACCCTCCATGGCTCCAACGCCATCAGTGGAGGTTTCAACCCTCCGAGTGCCGGGGCCTGCCTGCTTGACCCTGGCACATTACAAAAATCCTTACCCATCCTTCAAGGCTGCCTCAACATCTCAACCTCTATCGGTGGCACTGCCGAGGCTGCTGGCCCTCTGATTGGGCCGGCAGCTCTGAGAGACAGGCCACTATCCTTAATTGCACAGCAGTCCCACTGGAAGCCTCTTAATTGGATAGATCACCCCCAGGCTCTAGCCGCCTACCCATGTGGGCTCGGAACTGGCTTTTGGTCTTTTGGGACTTCACTCTTGTTGGTAAAATTCTGCCCTGGTGTTTCTGCTCAGTTGCACTTTTGTTTGGCACAATGTGCCCAATATTGGCTCAAATGATTGTGGAATTCCTCAAGCTAATTACATTCACCGCAACTCAAATTTCTGCAGGCTTTGACACTAGTTTAAAAAACATCATGCTGGAATCCAGTGCTGCCCATAAAACTGGTGAGGCCCCCAGATTGAATTCATCGACACTGGGAGTTTCTGCTAATTGTGCAACTACAATGGCATTTGAAGCTCTACAAATTATGCTGGTTCTTTTGGCGCAAAGACGTTAATGAAAACATTTTAAAAACTTTTGAATAGATCTTTTTTAATTTACTAAGAAACTGACTGTTGTACCCAAATATAACTTGAAAATGGTTCTGCATATTTTTAAAAGTCATTTTCAGTAATTTAAAATTAGGTTATTCACAGATGATGGATTGACACTATGATTAAAAATGTGTATTTTTTGTGATAAACCTATTTTCAGTTGTATCAATCAAACTTCGCCAATGTACCACTCTTAAATATCTCGGGGAATATTTTGTAAAGCAACTTTTTTTTTAAATTATGTTTTAGAATACTCCCCGGTCACAGATTTTGTGTGCACGATATGCAAATGTGTTTGAGAGGAAATTCAAAAAACTGCTCAAAACAGGCACAATTTTGAGCACAATTTGTGTCTGTTTCGCCAATTTCACCCAAGGTGGAAACTGTACCCCAGAATATTTAATTCAATTTAAAATCATGTACTGAAAGTGAAAAGAAGAGAGGGAAAGAAAAATGGGATTGAAACAGATGGAAAGAATTTTTTTTTTTAAAATGTAAAATATTTTAAATTTTCAATAACAATTAAAATCTGAAGGAATGAGACGCCACACCTGTAAAAGCTAATCTATGCCGGAGAGGATGTTTGGCAGTAATTAGATTATCATTCTGTTAAAAATGTACTTACACTGGAATGGACAAGCCCCAATTTTTTCTAGTCAGTTCAGTGGGTATCTATCACTTAAGTACTGCAACTTCATGCCTGTCCATGTATGTGAATGCTAAGCCTCTCAAAGAGATACACTTAGAGCGAAGCTTCTGGAGGAGCAGGGCAACTTGGACAGCAGCTTGTTGATTTCCTCATTTAATTGTGCATGTACGACACTCACGTTTATTTTTACTGGACCACTTTCACTACAAAATCATAGCTAATATATCTTCTATTTTTTTTAAATCTGTATGTAGAGATTTTCCCCTTTTGCAAAATAAAGTAACCCATGTAACTTGAATAATTTTCTACATTCTTCACTCAAAACAGCAGTCAGGCATAACTTTCAAATAGTTGATTTGATGAAATATAGACTCAATAGTGACAAGGACAGAAAAACAATCATAATGATTGGAATGATAATGATCATCATTAATTCTCCTTTGATACTCCTCAACCAGCTAATATTCCACATAACAAATTATAATGGATAAAATCATCAGCAATCCAGGTTCAGAGCTGGCAATACTCATTGTGCATAATGGTGCTTCAAAAATAAAGGAAATCAGAATTTATCCACAAGCCCTCAGATGTTCCAGTTTTGGCCATTAATCAGTCTGCTGGGATGTGTAATTGGCAACTGGCATTGAAACTGCCATTACAGTAGTTTGAAATCTTTAAGACGTTTAAGTCAATGCTTTACCAGTAACAATGTTCAATCATAAAATGGTAATGGCAAAAACAAAACACAATTACCCACATGCTTCCTATCTTAACTATTTGAAATGTATCAAGTTAAATCCGTTTAACTTTCAGTCAATTAAAGAAAAGTTAACATGTTGTAGTTTTTTAATAATTTCAAGTCTAGAGTGCTCACTGTCACAAATTTGCTTTTAAATAATGTTAATTGTTGGGATCCTTGGGCTGATATAGAAAATGTAAACTGGGCAGGTAGGTTATAACAAGATTAAATATTGTAAGATAATCAGAATTTAATTTTTCAATTTAAAAATTAGTCAAACTGAAAAACATTTTGGATTGTTTATGAAATTGTAACAATTACAAATTCTATGTTACCATTATTTTTGACATAAAATATTATTGTACAATAACTGCCAGACTATCCTATGCCTTCTATTATAAATGAAAAACACTGAATCATACCACATAGAATTACATGGAACCTACAGCACAGAAACAGGTCATTCAACTCTAAATAAGCCTTTCCCACTATAATTACCTCTTGCCAGCACGCCCCCATATCCTCTGTTCCTTTTTTGCTCTAGTATGCATCAAGCTTCCTCATAAATCCATCAATGTTATTTGCATTATGCGTCTGTGAGTTCCACATTCTCACCAGTCACTGTGTAAAGAAATTCTTCCCAAATTCTTTATTTGATCTGTTAGTGGCCAGCTTATATTTAGGCCACTTGTGCTGGACCCATACACGTGAAAACAATTACCTTTGCCACCCTATCGAACCTTTTCCAACCAGTTCAATCTTTCCTGATAGTTGCATCCTCTCATTTCTGGTAACATCTTTGTAAATCTTTCTGTACTTTCAACAGCGCTTCAATATCCTTAATGTATAATTGATACATGTTACAAAAGTAGTGCTGCTCCTCATTCACGGCCAAAAAGATCCAACAGTATTTGCTAACAGTATGGATGTAAAACATCTTGATAACAATAGCATCATCTATGTATAATTAAAAGAAACACTGGTTGTCTATTTTGCTCAGATGGTTAGTGCTGACAAGTTCACTGGAATACAAGCCGGCGATACGACAATAATAAGTTGTTGTGCTGCATGGAGCTGAATTAGTGACAATCAAATGAAGACTATATGATGGTTTATGGCTGACCATTAAACCCTTTGACAAATTTCTATGTAAAAGTTAAATGGTAGTTAATATGCTGAATTCAAGCTGTCAAAAAGTTTATAGGTGCTCACTTTAAGAGATAGAAATTAGAAAGACACACTTAAAAGATATGCTTAATGAAATAGCATGCTAAAGAGCCCAATTTCCAAACAAGTTCATTGGTTGCTGTAATTGCATACTGCTTGCTTATTCCTATATGAACGTATCAGAGTGGCCACCAATGATAATTCAGTCCTACAAGATTAGCCTAATCTGGCACACACTTCCAACTCAAATGACTCATTCACCGATGAAGGGTCACTGACCCGAAACGTTAACTCTGCTCCTCTTTCCACAGATGCTGCCAGACCTGTTGAGTGGTTCCAGCATTTCTTGCTTTTATTTATGACTCATTCACCTGACAGGTTGTGGGAAAAGATTCATTTCTGTTAGTTGTTGTGCGGTGCCCTGCCAAATGCTGTCTCTATTTTATTTTTCAGTCTTCAGCAAGAATAGAGATGATTTTTGTTATAGTTAAGGGACATAATGACATTGTAAAATTAGAAGTACATGATGTTCAATTCCTCTTTTAAACATCTGACTGATTTATAATATTGAAATTCAGGTGCGAGCCATTTGATCTGCTTTTGAGTTATAAGTGCAGGAAGATATTGATGGTCTGGTCAGATGGGCAGAAAAGTGGCAAATGGAATTCACCCTGGAGAAGTGTGAGGTTATGCATATGGAGAGGTCAAACATGGCAAAGGAATACACGATTAATGGGAAAATACTGAGAAGTGTAGAGGAAGTGAGGGACCTTGGAGTGAATGTCCATATTCCCTGAAGGTAGCAGGACAGGTCAATAAGGTAGTTAAGAAGGCAATTCCTTTATTAGTCGAGATATAGAATATAAGAGCAGGGAAGTTATGCTGGAACTGTAAAGATGAAAGGATGTAATTGCGCTAGAGAGGAAACAGAGGAGATTTACAAAGATGTTGCCAGGACTGGAAAAATGCAGCTATGAGGAAAGATTGGATAGGCTGGGGTTGTTCTCCTTGGAACAGAGAAGGCTGAGGGGAGGTCTGATTCAAATGCACAAAATTTAGAGGGGCCTGGATAGAGTGGAGCTGAAGGGCCTATTCACCTTACCAGAGAGGTCAGTGACTAGGGGGCATAGATTTGAAGTGATTGGTAGAAAAATTGGAGGAGAGATGAGGGGAGTCTGGAACTCTCTGCCTGAAAGGGTAGTTGAGGCAGAACCCCTCAACTCATTCAAAAGGAGTCTGGATAAGCACCTCAAGTGCCGTAATCTGCAGGGCTACGGACCAAATGCTGGAAGGTGGGATTAGAATAGGTGGTTCGTTGTTTGGCCGGCACAGACACGATGGGCCAAGTGACCTCTTTCTGTGCCTTACACTTTCTATGATTTTAAGTGAATACTGGTTTGAAAATAGTCTAAGAAGATAAAGTGGCACCAGATTTGTTGGACCTTTCCAAAGTTTGCTTCAGTTCAGCAGCTCTGCTGCAGTCTGAAATATGTTTTGGTTTCATATGCATGGGCTACCATATTATGCTGATACAAAATGAAATACAATACCAAAAGTGGAAACAGGCTAAATTTGCCACTTACAAGTAGAACTTTAGTCCACATGTAACTGAGATTATTTCTATCCAAAAACACTTTTGCAAAGGCTTATGTCTCATAATGGACTTTATTATGGACCACAGGGAGAAAAATAGCAAGCCTATAAAAGTATGAATTATTGTATTGTAATAATCTAAGTATAGTGATGTCCAGTGACAATACAGCTTTTAAGTATTAAAATGTATTTAATTGCAAAGAAACTGACTACCAATGAAACTCTTAAATGCTTCTGTATAGTTTTTTAAAAGTCATTTTCAGCCATTTAAAATGGGGTGACTCACAGGTGGTGGATGAGACACTGTGATTAAAAATCCTTATGTTTTTGTGAGAAACCCATTTTAAGCTGTATTAATAAAACTGCACCAGGGTATCCCTCTTAAATATATCACAGAAGATTTTAATGCAATTTAAAAAAAAACTGTGTTCTAGAATGCTGCTTTCTCTTGCTGGTCCAGGGAAGATTTTACATTTGATGAAAAGCAAATACTTCTGAGCAGAAACTTAAGCAAAAAATTCAATTCTGAAAACTAGTGCAACTTCGAGCACGATTTGCGCCCCAGATTGCCAATTGCTGCCTAAGTGGAAACACTTGGCCAATGTTCTGAACGAAACTGATCCAAAATGTAATAAATACATTTCAGAGAAGAAAATTCAGACCTTATGAAAAATCATCAAATAACCAAACTGGTCCATCAAGCTGGAGGCGAAGTTTTTATACTGAGAATAAATGACCCAAAACTTAAGAAAATATTAAACTAATTTGCACTTTTCTTTCTTCACCAAACATCTTATGTTGTTACTTAAAGAGCTCCTGTTCCTATGCCATATCTAAATGCAGGGCCTTTTACACACATCCTCCCTCCTCAAATTATGATAGTCTTTTCTGATTATCCCCTTTTTAAGTTAACCTTTTCTCTAATGTTCTTGTGTTTTCTTTCTCAGACAAAGGGCTGAATTTTACCAGCTCATCAACATGTGGGTCGCGGCAGGGGGCGGTAAAATTCTGCTGGGGTGAAGACTGCCTTGACCCGCGACGTCGAGAAGGGCCCACCGCATATTACCGGTGGCAGGGGGATCTCGGTGCACCCCGCGCCCCCCACCCTCGGCCGCTTTGCGGCTGGCCCTTCATCTGAATATTCAAATTAACAATAGACATGTAAATGAACTTACTTGCAAGCGGCGGCTGTCCCACTCCGATTTTACAGCTGCTGTTCGTCCTCCGCGCGCCTTTTGAACTCCGTACAGTGTTCCGAGGTGCGAACCTGGTGGGGAACGTGGAGGAATAAAATTTTCAGGACAGGAGGGGTGGGGGAGCGGGGAAATCACTTTTTATTGGATGTGGGGATGGTGGGAAGGGGTTGAAGGGCAAAAGTTAGAAGGTTTGGGGGATAAAGTGTGGGTAGGAATAAGGCAAGTTTTGCAAATATTGGGCAGTGAAATGACCATTGAGGGGGGATGTTGGGGAAGGGCCTCCATCTGTTCATTATTTATTAAGAACATATGCGGTACATTACATCCTTAAAATGTTAAATCCGTGTAAAGGAATTAAAGCCCTTTAAAAATAGCACTGGCCCTGGCGCATTGGCGCCAGATGCCGTTGCCGGGGATGTGGCGGCTGCCTCCTCAATGTCATTGGGGCGGCCGCTTCATCCCCTCTATTTAAATCAGCCCCCATATATAATATTGTGGGGGCTGTGTAGCGGCACTTCCATGTCTGAAGGCCACCGCTCTCATAGTGCGTCGCTTCGGAGAGGGGCGCACTAATAAACCCCAGCCCAAACATGAGAAAGAAAGAAATTCAGTCACCACAATCACAAAATAAAACAAGCAATGCCTAGTTTCACTGTTACACAGGGTGCTGTGGAGCCATTGCATACAAGTCTTGCAAACTCCACTGCTTAATTGCTGAACTTTTTCATCAGTTATTACAAGTTAACTGGATCACTGATGGATTGTGGGATGTGGAGGATGCATCATAATTGTTCAGTTTTCTGTCATTCGTGCTATTGAATTTGTATTTCACCAAACTGACTGCTTGAAAAATCATATCCAGACACCAAATCTGCAACAGAGGTGTTAACTTTCTCTAAAATAAAATGAACATGCATTATTTATCCTGCATTAATAAATCATTATACACAGTTACTTTTGAAGCAGTGTAATTTTAGTGAATATTGTGGAATGATTCCCCAATTTGGGCAGTTTAAATATTCATTCATAATCTTTGCCCTCAATGAAATATTGTCCCTCAGATAAATGTATTTCTCCTGAAAAATAAGCTACTTGAAAGGTTTTAACCTATTTCTGGGACATGAGTGTTGTTCTTTCATCATTTATTCATCTACTACTATTAAACCAAGTGAAAGATATTGACAGTGACTCTAACTTGCATTTGCCAAGTTATTTAAATAGTTATTACATACTTAAACAGTTATTACTGTGCACACACAATCCACTGCTGTGATGACAACTCAGCTGCCCAGAGGCATTAATTCAGTTGGAGATCGATAAACATGATTCTGTAGTTGAATAAGGAATTGGACAATAGAAAATCGCAGAGTTGCAGCATGGCAGATTTATTACTAACATTGTCGCACATCACTTCAGCAATATACATTACAAGAAGAACTAAGCAGCTTGTGCCTGAAGGCATCTTTTAACAGTTCACTGTTGTAACATTATACAGAAAGACCAGAATTTATTTGGCAATCATGAGACCAGCATGAAAAGCCTTCATGCTAGAATATTAGTTTATGCATTAAAAAGAAATTTGGACATCACTATTTTTTTTATTAGAATACTGAGTCATTACATTCATTTTTAAAGCTATGTCATCTCTTTTGATGTGTTAAGTGCCCTCTGATTAAAAAAACAAACTGGGGCTGAAAACTCATTCGCAATCCATCCCAGCCTAAGTGATGGGATAAACGTCCTAGGCAATCTCTGACACGTAACCCAACAAGATTTGCAGGATTGAAGGGAGGTCACCCAATTTAAATACTGGTGATGTATGCCATGTCACAAGGGTTCCATGCCAGGCACCCATCGTGGTGGTGAGGTCACGAATTGCACCTTTTGGGCTGAATTTAATGGGCTCCTGCCCCCCCCCCCAGAGATGGGTTTGGAGGTGGGAGGGCCAATAGCATAGAAGCAGGATGTGGAGGGGCAGAGGGCCCAGCACCTTCCTGTTGCACTGGAATTTAGTCGGGGGCAGGATAGGCCAATGATAGCCTTCCCTCCCACAGGCCAATTGAGGCCCTTAAATGGCCTATTACCAGTCACATAAGGGCCTCTTCTTGCCACAACTGGGATTTAAGCAGTGGCCGGGATTATGGGTGGTGGTGGTGGTGCCTCCGCCACACAGGGAGGTTGCCCAGTAAAATGAAGTGACCTCACTTTGAGCTTGGCAGGGGACCTTCCTCCGTGCGCAATCTGTGGCCCATAGAGGACTCCTACTGGTGGAGGACTCCTACTCCACCTATGTGAACCCCCTTCCACTGCACTAAATGTTCACTCACACCCCTGCCCCCTCATCGGGGCCTGCCGGTCTGGCCGCAGTGACCCTGCCTCACTTACCTTGGGTCCAGCCTCCAGTGCTGGGTTTGGGTCCAAGGCCTCTTGTAGAACTGGCAGTGGCCATTGTTCCCAATGGCGCTGCTGATACTACTGAGCTGCCGGCCCTCTGATTGGCAGGTAGCTCTCGGAGGTGGAATCCCCATCTTTAAAGCGATGGGGATCCTGGCGCCAGGCACTGAAGTGCTTCAGCAACGTTAAATTGCACTGGAGGGTTGCTCCGAATGGCCCAGGCAGGGTTTCCCTCGCCTTTTTGGCCCAGTGCCGGGAGCCCTGCTGGCATTACAAAGTCCAGCCCCTTGAGTGTGTACTTCAAGGGTTGTAAGGTTTAGTAACTTCTTCACTACGCCCAGAAACATTACAGAAGACTACCCATCATCTGGAAAGAAGTTAATGCTCTCAAAATCTTCACGTCTCAGGTTTGAAATGCCAAGGTGAACCCACTTCCACTACTCAGGTAGCCTGTTTGCCTTTTTTCACCAAGCGTATTGACTGCCATTCCTGCCCCTGCTGACCAAGAGCCCGGCAATGTGGTAACTCCTGGCATTGGGATTTCTTTCCCCTCTGATGCTGCTGACCTTATAATAGGCAGGTGGCAGCTCCACCCCTTACAAAGCCCCTTGGAATCCTCCATGTCAGGCCAGGACCTCTGGGTCTCCAACACATCTGGGTTTCTGTCTATTTTACACCATCACACCACATTCCCACTGGATTTTCAGCACCACATTTTCTTTGAAGCCCACAATATGGTTAACCAGCTGATGTGGCCTTGTTTGAATGCGATCATTTTTCACAGGGCAAGTGGCCAATATACGTGAGGTTTCCGATGTTTTGAACATTTCAACCATCATTTCTTCCAGTCTGACACTGAAGTAGCATGTTATATTTACTATCAACACTTCATTCTTGAAGGGTTTAAGGACATGTGTAGGTGGAAAAGTGCTTGATGGATGAAATGGATCTAATGTGGATGATCTACAGTGTCATGACCTAGATGCACAGAAACCTTACTAATCAATAATAATGCGTGTTCTGTCTGAATCATAGATAAACAAATGAGTTATGGAAGGAATTGAAAAATAAGTTAAGCTTGCATAGACACCTAAGTCTATTATATAGCTTGTGAATGTTTTGCCATTTTTATGCTTACAGTCAAAAGCTGCTTTTCTACCAATATCAGCATAATTACAGTGCCAATGTGCCCTACCATGGGTTGCATTGAGGTGAGCATGTGCATAGCTCTGCAACCAGGCAGCTATTGATTTTGATGTTGTGAGACAGCAGGCAGGAGTGTAATTTACTCATAACATCAAGACGATTCAATGGGCTAGATTTTGCAGTCAGGGGGCAAAGTGATAGGGCTCGTCACTGATGTCGAATGAAGCTGTCCACAAAGATCCAGTGATCTCCGTGGTGCAGCTTTCCCCTTTTAGATGCCATTTTGAATCTGGTGCCAAATAAAGGGGATCTCCAGGTGTCCAGCAGCAGTAATGTCATCAAGCAGGATAAGCAGCAAATCACATTGAAGTATGCTCAAAGACAGCAAACCAGGAAGCAAAATCACTGAATTTTTACACCTTTTAATTTTAAATTTTACAGATGGATAAATGATTGGGACATACCCATAGGATTAAAGTAGAAGATAAAAAATGTTTAAAGTTTGTTTATTATTTTAAAAATATGTGTAATTTCTTATAATGGAGAAATTTAAAATTCCACAAATATAAAATTTCTCTTTCAGGGCCAGTGAGGCTGTTTAGCAGTAATTATGAAGTCAAACATGGTGTAACTTTTTTAAAGAGTTTTTCGGTGAGATTGAGAGTGTAAGAGTGGAAGTTCTCGTCAGTTCAATGATTTCTAATTGAATGCATTCTGGGGGGACCTCAACAGTGCACCCTCTGGAGAAGCGTAGAATTACTGACAGCAACTTCTGGATTTCTGCATTTAACTGTACATGTGAGTACTTCAAAAGTTGTTGTCAGATTTATAGGAAGAATGACAATGAACCCAGACAGTTTCGCCGTCATTGCTACTGCAGTAGAGTGCCTGGGCACTTTTGAAACATGAGGCTAAATTTCTGCAGCCGGCCGGGGTCCTGATGCTAGGTCAAAAAGGAGAGGGCAACCACGCTTCAGCTATTGGGGAACCCCCGGCTGCATTTTACTGCACTCAGGCAGTTTACTGCCCAACGCTGGGGATGGGGATCCTGCCTCCAGAGCTGCCAGCCAATCAGAGGGCCAGCAGATTAGCAGGCCCAACAGCGCCACTGGGAGCATTGGCCACTGCTGGAACTGCAGATGTCACTGTACCAGGAGCAGCCATGGAGCTTCGTAAAGGGGGTAAGTCGGGGCAGGCTCGCCGGGGCCAGTCAGGCAGGTCCCAGCGAGGGGTGGGGGTGGGTGAGTTGTTGAGGGCAGGGAGGTGGGTGGTGGCACAGGGGCAGCCGTTGCTTCCAGGGGCCCTCTGTGGGCCAAGTAGGAGGGCACCCCCACCAGCCAACAAGGAGGCCACCTGGTGTTAATGGACGGCTTCCGCACATGGCGGAGAGCCCCCTCGCCACTGGTAAAATGCCAGTGACAGCGGAATGTTGCCCTTAGTAGCCATTAATTGGCCACTTAAGGGCTTTAGTTGGCCTGTGGGTGAGAAGGCCATCCTCGACCTTCCACACCATTGACTAAATTGAATAGTATTGGGAAGGCAAAAAGCCCTTTACCCCCTGCCTTCCTTTGCAATTCTATAGGGCCCGTCACCACCCTGCCCATCCCTGGAGAGTTCATAAAATTCAGCCCATGGATTCTTCCCCAGATGTCTAACAGATTTTCCACTTTGGATACTTTTGGAGGAGATAGCTTCTCAGGGGAATGCAGCAAGAGCTAAGTCTGTGGCACCATGGGTGGCTCAGCTGCACAGGAAAGGAGGAAAAGGAGTGGGAGAGCTATAGGGGATTTTAACGTAAGGGGTACAGATAGGCGTTTCTATGGCCACAAATGTGACTCCAGGATGGTATGTTGTCTCCCTGGTGCTAGGGTCAAGAATGTCACAGAGCGGCTGCAGGACATTCTGAAGGGGGAGGGTGAACAGTCAGAGGTCGTGGTACACATTGGTACCAACGACATAGGTAAAAAGAGGGATGAGGTCCTGCAAAAAGAATATAGGGAGCTAGGTAGCAGATTAAAAAGCAGGACCTCAAAGGTTGTAATCTCTGGATTACTCCCAGTGCCACATGCTAATGAGCATGGGAATAGGAGGATAGAGCAGATGAATACATGGCAGAGGAGATGGTGCAGGAGGGAGGGCTTTAGTTTCCTGGATCACTGGGTCTGTTTCTGGCAAAGGTAGGACCTGTACAAGTTGGACGGGTTGCACCTGAACCGGAACGGGATCAACATCCTTGCTGGGAGGTTTGCTAGTGCTGTTGGAGGGGGTTTAAACTAATTTGGCAGAGGGATGGGATACAGAGTGGAGGTACAGTAGGGGGTGATGCACAGTCAAATATAGAAGAGAAACGAAGTCAGTCTGGAAGGCAGAGCAAATATAGACCTGTTAAGGCAAAAGTGAAAAATGCAAGGCTGGATTGCATCTATTTGAATGCAAAGAATCTTACTAGTAAGGCAGATGAATTGAGGGCATTGATTAGCACATGGGAATATGATATTATTGCTATCACAGAGACATGGTTGAGGGAAGGGCAGGGCTGGAAGCTCAATATTCCAGGGTATAGAATCTTCAGGTGTGACAGGGGAGGGGGTAAAAGAGGAGGTGGCATTGCACTGTTGTTCAAGGAGTCAATTAGTGCAGTAAGGAGGGAAGACATCTTAGAAGATTCGTCAAATGAGGTCATATGGGTACAACTTAAAAACAAAAAGGGGGCAATCACTTGACTGGGAGTGTATTACAGGCCTCCAAACAGTCAGGGAGAGATAGAGGAGCAGATATTTAGGCAAATCTCAGAGAGATGTAAAAATAATAAGGTAACAATAGGAGAGGATTTCAACTTCTCCAATATCAACTGGGATAGTCTTAGTGAAAAAGGCTTAAAGGGGGCGGAATTCTTAAAATGCATACAGGAGAGCTTTTTGAACCAGTATGTAGAAAGTCCTACAAGAGAAGGGGCAGTACTGCGACTAATCCTAGGGAATGAGGCCGGACAAGTGGTAGAAGTGTCAGTGGGGGAGCATTTCAGGGATAGTGACCGTAATTCTGTAAGATTTAAGGTAGTTATGCAAAAGGACGAGGATGGACCGGAAATAAAGGTACTGAATTGGGGGAAGGCCGATTTCAACATGATAAAACAGGATCTGGACAAAGTGGACTGGGAGCAGCTACTTGTAAGAAAGTCTACATCAGACCAGTGGGAGTCATTCAAAGAGGAAATAGTGAGAGTTCAGAGCCAACATGTACCCGTTAAGGTAAAAGGGTAGGACCAACAAGTCCAGGGAGCCCTGGGTGGCAAGGGATATAGAGGATTAGATAAGGAAAAAAAAGGCTTATGGCAGATTCAGAGCACTAAAAACAGCAGAGGCACTAGAGGAGTATAGAAAATGTAGGGGGATACTTAAAAAAGTAATTAGGAGAGTGAAGAGGGGACATGTAAAAACACTGGCGGGCGAGATAAAGGAAAATCCTAAGGCGTTTTATAAGTATATTAAGGGCAAGATGATGACCAGGGAAAGAGTGGGACCCATGAGGAACCAAAGTGGCAATCTGTGTGTGGAGCCAGAGGACATAGGTGAGGCTTTAAATGATTACTTTTCATCTGTGTTCATTATGGAGCAGGACGATGTAGGTGTAAAGATCAGAGAGGGGAGTTGTGATATACTTGAACATATTAGCATTGAAAGGGAGGAAGTTTTAGTGGGCTTAATAGTGGATAAATCCCCAGGCCCAGATGAGATGTATCCCAGGCTGCTATGTGAGGCAAGGGAGGAGATAGCAGGGGCTCTGACACAAATTTTCAAATCCTCTGTGGCCACAGGAGAGGTACCAGAGGATTGGAGGACAGCAAATGTGGTACTATTATTCAAGAAGGGTAGCAGGGTTAAGCCAAGTAATTACTGGCCAGTGAGTCGAACATCAGTGGTAGGGAAACTATTGGAAAAAATTCTGAGGGACAGGATTAATCTCCACTCGGAGAGGCAGGGATTAATCAGGGATAGTCAGCATGGCTTTGTCAAGGGGAGATCGTGTCTAACTACCTTGATTGAATTTTTCGAGGCGGTGACTAGATGTGTAGATGAGGGTAAAGAAGTTGATGTAGTCTACATGGACTTCAGTAAGGCTTTTGATAAGGTCCCGCATGGGAGATTGGTTAAGAAGGTAAGAGCCCATGGGATCCAGGGCAATTTGGCAAATTGGATCCAAAATTGGCTTAGTGGCAGGAGGCAGAGGGTGATGGTCGAGGGTTGTTTTTGCGACTGGAAGCCTGTGACCAGTGATGTACCACAGGGATCGGTGCTGGGACCCTTGCTGTTTGTAGTGTACATTAATGATTTAGACGTGAACATAAGAGGTATGATCAGTAAGTTCGCAGATGTCATGAAAATTGATGGTGTCGTAAATAGTGAGGAGGAAAGCCTTAGATTACAGGACGATATAGATGGGCTGGTAAGATGAGCGGAGCAGTGGCAAATGGAATTTAATCCTGAGAAGTGTGAGGTGATGCATTTTGGGAGGACTAACAAGGCAAGGGTATATACAATGGATGATAGGACCCTAGGAAGTACAGAGGGTCAGAGGGACCTAGGTGTACTTGTCCATAGATCACTGAAGGCAGCAGCACAGGTAGATAAGGTGGTTAGCAAGACATATGGGATACTTGCCTTTATTAGCCGAGGCATAGAATATAAGGGCAGGGAGGTTAGGCCACAGCTGGAGTACTGTGTAGAGTTCTGGGCACCACACTATAGGAAGGATGTGATTGCACTGGAGAGGGTGCAGAGGAGATTCACCAGGATGTTGCCTGGGCTGGAGCATTTCAGCTATGAAGAGAGACTGAAAAGGCTAGGGTTGTTTTCCTTAGAGCAGAGAAGGCTGAGGGGGCACCTGATTGAGGTATACAAAATTATGAGGGGCATTGATAGGTTAGATAGGAAGAAACTTTTTCCCTTAGCGGAGGTGTCAATAACCAGGGGGCTTAGATTTAAGGTAAGGGGCAGGAGATTTAGAGGGGATTTGAGGAAAAAAATTTTCACCCACAGGGTGGTTGGAATCTGGAATGCAGAAGACTCACAATATTTAAGAAGTATTTAGATGAGCACTTGAAACACCATAGCATACAAGGCTGCGGGCCAAGTGCTGGAAAATGGGATTAGAATAGTTAGGTGCTTAATGGCCGGCACAGACACGGTGGACCGAAGGGCCTGTTTCTGTGCTGTATAACTCTATGACTCTATGAAATGATGTTATGCCAGCCCTGGTTCAAACCCAAGCTTTGTGAGGACACCGTCAAGAGTGGGTCTCACATCTCTCAGCTTCAATACACTTTGGGACCTGATTCCCAAGTTTTGCTGCTGCTTTTGTACTGATACCTGCCTGAAACTGGTCACAGTGATGGAAAAGTATACAATGAGATGCAGGTTTCAGCAGGTGTACATTTTAAATTTTGCTTGATAGAGAAGAGTGAACTTAAATTAGTTCCTTCACTGAAAACTGGGAATAAGCATTGGTCTTGATTACATTTTTAAAGTTTTGAACTATAAGTAATTTGACTTGCTGTTTCTTTCAAGACCTCTGACTGCACTGTTTAAAATTCTGATGGACACAATGCTAAAATACAAAACCACAACTTTCTGAATATTTGTATCACTATCATCCTCGGTTGCCCAAAGAAGAAACAGGAATGCGAAACACCAGAGAAAGAAAATATTAAATTTCTTATATTCGGTATTATTTTATGCCAAAGGACTGGATACAGTAATTGAAAAAAACATTTTCCTTCCGATGCTGGAGATCAAATCCAGATCTGACTGATGGGATGAAAGTCTTCTCTATTTCAATAAGGGTGCAAAATGGGATGATTTTGGTTATTCACAACCAGTTGCAAATAAGTGTGAATCCATAGAACAAACCTTTGCATACTTCAATTGTATTAAACACTAAGTTATTTCACTTCTTCAGCTATATTAAACACTAAGTTGACAATCTCATTCATACTTTCTTGTCCACAACTCTCTCAGCTGTCTGCTCGTTGACACATCTTTCATTTAAATCTTTCTATGCTCATGAAATTGAAAGCTAGTAATGGTGCCATGAAACTATCATCAATTGTTGTAAAAACCCATCTGGTTCATTAATGTCCTTTAGGGAAGGAAATCAGCCATCCTTACCTGGTCTGGCCTACATGTGAATCCAGATCCATAGCAATGTGGTTGACACTTAAGTGCTCTCCGAGTTGGCCTAGCAAGCCATTCAGTTGTCAAGGGCAATTAGGGGGATGGGCAACAAATGCTGGCCTACCCAGCAACACCCACATCCCATGAAAGAATAAAAAAAGAGTTCCCCTATTTTGGCTTTCGCCTTCCAAATGGCACCCAATTCATCGTTGTTCAATGTTATTAATCTTTGGCCTTAAGATGTGAACGTACTGGTTATTACAAATACTGATCATTATCTGCATTTGCTGCCTGCAGCCCACTCCTTACCACTTCAACAGTAGCAATTTTATCCTCTCAGCATCCTTCTTGTGTAGCCCATTCGAAAACCATTTGGCCACTAGTTCTGTGCTGTTGCCCAGCCCAATTTTCAATATAGTGGTGCTAACTGTACACTAGCCTCATACACTTTTCTTTCCAGATCCGATGACATGTCTCTGCCTCAAGAGTGGTTTCTATTGTCCATCAGAAATAGTTCTAGCCACATTAGTGCACTTCTTAATCTCGTCATCTTGCCAGATATAGAATTTCTCAGGTAAATAAACTTGTACATCATTTTCAGCCCCTCATAATCAATGTCCATTTTCTTCAATAATAAAAATAAGAAATGCTGGAAATACTCAGCAGGTCCGGCAGCATCTGTGGAGAGAGAAGCAGAGTTAACGTTTCAGGTCAATAACTCTTCATCAGAACTGCCAAAGGTAGAAATGTAATAGGTTTTCAGCAAATAAAGGGTGGGGGGGGCAAGAGATAACAAAAGGCAAGGTGTCGATATGACAGGGTCACAGAGAATAACTGACTAGAAGGTCATGGAACAAAGGCAAACGGTATGTTAATGGTGTGCTGAAAGAAAGCATTAGTGCAGAGAGGGTGTTAATGGACAGAAAAATGAACAGCCCTGGCCCCAAGCACAAACATGAAAAAAACAATGGGCAGGCACATAGTAAGAAAAATGAATGATGAAACAAACTAAAATTATTGAACTCAATGTTCAGTCCGGCAGGCTGTAGTGTGCCTAATCGGTAAATGAGATGCTGTTCCTCGAGCATGTGTTGATGTTCACTAGAACACTGCAGCAAGCCCAGGACAGATAAGTTGGCTTGAGAGCAGGGGTGTGTGTTGAAATGGCAAGCAACTGGAAGCTCAGGGTCATGCTTTTAGACTGAGTGAGGGTGTTCCGCAAAGTGGTCACCCAATCTGCGTTTGGTCTTCCCAATCTAGAGGAGACCACATTGTGAACAGCGAATACAGTATACTACATTGAAAGAAGTACAAGTAAATCGCTGCTTCACCTGAAAGGAGTGTTTGGGGCCTTGGATAGTGAGGAGAAGGAGGTAAAAGTGCAGGTATTACACCTCCTGCAATTGCATGGGAAGGTGCCATGGGAAGGAGATGAGGTGTTGTGGGTAATGGAGGAGTGGACCAAGGTGTCACGGAGGGAACGATCCCTTTGGAATGCTGACAGGGGAAGGGAGGGGAAGATGTGTTTGGACTGATTCCTGTATTAAGGGTATAAATCATGGCCTTGAAGAATCTGATCTTAAGGCTATCTATTCCTTTCTTTCATCACCAAGCTCATTAGTCATAATGCTGATGGAAACCAAGGATCCAATGAGAATGGAAACATCAGGAGCATATTCCAGGTCCTAGCCTATGCTAACTTTGTCAGGCTCATTGTATTAGTTGTCAGCTCTCGTTATGTGATTTACAATATATTTTGTACGCTATTAAATAAAATGGGTGATCAAATACTTCATGCATCACTCTTCCGAAGCAATGGTATAACTGACATAAGATGAACAGCTATCAGGGAACAGAGGTGCAGGTGGTGCAGGCTGAAGAGGAAGAGAGAAGAATCAATGGTAATTGGCTCAAGGCCCCTCCAACCAGGAGGAAGAATCGTGGATAGCACGTATAGAGAGGTGGTCACACCGCAGCTGAAGGGACTTGAGGAAGGAAGGGAATGGGTGACCACCAGGCAGTCCAAGAGAATCAGGCAGGTAGTTCAGGAGTGCCCTGGGGTCCCACTTGCAAATCGGTATTCCATTTTGGAGGCTGATGAGGCTGGTTCCTCCAGGGCGTGCGGACAGAGCCAAGCTTCTGGCACCACAAGCAGCCTGTCTGCACAGGAAGGGGGAAAGAGAGGACGAGCAATAGTAATAGGGGATTCTATAGTCAGGGGAACAGATAGGCGCTACTGTGGCCGTCAACGTGACTCCAGGATGGTGTGTTGCCTCCCTGTTGCCAGGGTCCGGGATGTCACTGAACGACTGCAGGGCATCCTGAAGGGGGAGGGTGATAAGGCAGAGGTCATGGTACATGTTGGTACCAATGACATAGGTAGAAAGAGGGATGAGGTCTTGCATCAAGAATTCAGGGAGTTAGGCAGCAGACTAAAAAGCAGGACCTCTCGGGTTGTGATCTCTGGATTACTCCCAGTGCCACGTGCTAGCGAGTATAGAAATAGGAGAATAGCACAGATGAATGCGTGGCTTAAGAGTTGGTGCAGGCGGGAGGGTTTTAGATTCCTGGACCACTGGGACCATTTCTGGGGAAGGTGGGACCTGTACAAGCGGGACGGTCTACATCTGAACTAGAGGGGGACTAACATCCTTGCTGGTGGGTTTGCTAGTGCTGTTGGGAGGAGTTTAAACTAATTTGGCAGGGGGAGGGCACGCAGACTCCTAGCAGAATAGGGACACAGCTAAACACAGGAAAGCAAACGTCAGGGGGAATATAACAGAAGTAAGTTTCAAGGGAGTAAGACCAGGATAGAAGGCCTCTACTTTAATTTCAGGAGTATTACGGGTAAAACGGATGAGTTAAGGGCAAGGATTGAAACGTGGGATTGTGATATAATATCCAATACGGAGACATGGTTGAGGGAGGGGCAGGATTGACAGCTCAATATCCCAGGATATAGAATCTTCAGGCGAGACAGAGGAGGGGGTAAAAGAGGAGGGGGCATTGCAATATTAGTTAAAGAATCAGTTATTGCAGTAAGGAGAGATGATATCTTGGAGGGGGCATCAAATGAAGCTTTATGGGTAGAGTTTAGGAATAAAAAAGGGACAGCCACATTGCTAGGCGTTTATTATAGACCCCCAGATAGTCAGCGGGAAATTGAGGAGCAGATATGTGTGCAATTTGCAGAGGTGTGTAAAAATAATAATAGGGTAATTATATTAGGTTAATTGGGATAGTCATCGTGTTAAGGGCTTAGATGGAGTGGAGTTCTTAAAATGTATACAGGAGAACTTTTTAGCTCAATATGTAGAGGATCCAACAAGGGAGGGTGCAGTGCTGGACCTAATTCTGGGGAATGAAGCCAGACAGGTGGTTGATGTGTTGGTGGGGGAGCATTTTGGTGATAGCGACCACAACATGGTACAATTTAAGCTTGTTATGGAGAAAGAAATAGACAAGTTGCAAAAAAAGGTTTTGGATTGGGGGAGAGCGAATTTTAGTAAAATAAGGCAGGATCTGGCCAAGGTAGACTGGAAGGAGTTTCTTATCGGGAAATCTACAGAAGAGCAATGGAGGGCATTCAAAAAGGAAAAGGGGAGGGTACAGGCCCAACATGTTCCCTCTAGGGTAAATAAGTAGGAGCAACAAGCCTAGAGAACCATGGATGACCAGAAACATTCAGGGTATGATGAGAAGGAAAAGAGAGGCTTTTAGCAAATACAAGGAGAACAAATCAATGGAAGCATTAGTGGAGTACAGAAAGTGTAGGATGGAGCTTAAGAAAGCAATTAGGAGAGCAAAGAGGGGATATGAGAAAGCGCTGGCTGGTAAAAGTAGGGAAAATCCCAAGATATTCTATAAGTATATCAAAGGGAGGAGGATAACTAGGGAAAGAGTAGGACCCATTAGGGACCAAGGGGGAAATTTGTGGGTGGAGCCAGAGGACATTGGTAGGGTGTTGAATGAATACTTCACATCTGTCTTCACCCAAGAGAATGAGGATGTAGATATGGAACTCAGAGAGAGAGACTGTGAGGTTCTTGAGAAAATTGTCATAGGGAGTGACAAGGTATTGGAGGTTTTGGCAGGCTTAAAAGTGGACAGACCTCCAGGTCCAGACGATCTGTGTCCCAGGATGCTGTGGGAGGTGAGGGTGGAGATTGCAGGGGCTCTGACCCTAATTTTTAATTCCTCTCTGGCCACGGGGAAGGTGCCAGAGGACTGGAGAACAGCTAATGTGGTCCCACTATTTAAGAAAGGTTGTAGAGATAAGCCAGGGAACTATAGACCAGTGAGTCTCACGTCAGTGGTAGGGAAACTATTGGAGAAAATTCTGAAGGAGAGAATCTATCTCCACTTGGAGAGGCAAAATTTGATTAGGAATAGTCAGCATGGCTTTGCCTAACAAATTTGATTGAATTTTTGACCAGGTGTGTAGATGAGGGTAGTGCAGTTGATGTAGTTTACATGGCTTTCAGCAAAGCCTTTGACAAGGTCCCACATGGGAGACTTATCAAGAAAGCAAATGCACATGGGATATAGGGTAACTTGATAAGGTGGATTCAAAATTGGCTTAGCTGTAGGAGACAGAGAGTGATGACAGATGGTTGTTTTAGTGACTGGAAGCCAATGTCCAGTGGCATACCACAGGGATCTGTGCTGGGTCCCCTATTGTTTGTCATTTATATAAACGACATAGATGACTATATGGGGGGTAGGATCAGTAAGTTCGCGGATGACACAAAGATTGGCCGAGTGGTTAACAGTGAGGTTGAGTGTTTTGGGTTACAGGAAGATATAGACGGGATGGTCAAATGGGCAGAAAAGTGGCAGATGGAATTTAACCCTGAAAAGTGTGAGGTGATACACTTTGGAAGGAGTAATGTGACACGAAAGTATTCAATGAATGGCCAGACACTGGGAAGTTCCGAGGAACAAAGGGACCTTGGCGTGTTTGTCCATAGATCTCTGAAGGCAGAAGGGCAGGTTAATAGGGTGGTGAAAAAGGCATATGGGACACTTGCCTTTATCAATCGAGGCATAGATTACAAAAGCAGGGAGGTCATGTTGGAGTTGTATAGAACTTTGGTAAGGCCACAGCTGGAGTACTGTGTGCAATTCTGATCGCCACATTATAGAAAGGATATGATTGCACTGGAGGGGGTGCAGAGGCGATATACCAGGATGGTGCCTGGGATGGAACATTTAAGCTATGAAGCGAGGTTGGATAGGCTTGGGTTGTTTTCGCTGGAGCAGAGAAGATTGAGGGGTGACCTGATCGAGGTGTACAAGATTATGAGGGACATGGATAGGGAGCAGCTGCTCCCCTTAGTTGAAGGGTCAGTTACAAGGGGACACACGTTTAAAATGAGGGGCAGGAGGTTTAAGGGGGATTTGAGGAATAACTTTTTTACCCAGAGAGTGGTGACGGTCTGGAATGCACTGCCTGGGAGGGTGGTAGAGGCGGGTTGCCTCACATCCTTTAAAAAGTACCCGGATGAGCACTTGGCACGTCATAACATTGAAGGCTATGGGCCAAGTGCTGGCAAATGGGATTAGTTAGACAGGTCAGGTGTCTTTACTGCATCGGTGCAGACTCGATGGGCCAAAGGACCTCTTCTGCACTGTATTATTCTGTGATTCTATTCTGAAGAACATCATAGATTATCTGAATTCTGTGGTAACACCACTTACATAGGGCTATAAATTCATCATGTGTGAGTGTTATCACCTCAAGAGTTGCAGTAGATTCAAATTGGAACATTTCAAATTGCTCATTAATATTGAATAGACATTAAGTTGGCTTTATTAGTATATGAAAGCAAAAGCAAGGACATTATGTTAAACAGTTATAAAACACTGATTAGGCCTCAGCTGAAGTATTGTGGCCAATTCCAGGCACCAGACATTAAGAAGGTTAGCAAGGCCTTGGAGAGGGTGTAGAAGAGATTTGTCAGAATGGTATCAGAGGTGAGGAACTTCAGCTATGTAGAGAGACTGGAGAAGCTGGAGTTCTCCCTAGAGCAGAGAATGGTTAAGAGGGGATTTGATAAATGTGTTCAAAAATCAGTAAATAAGCAGAAGGGTTGGTAGCCAGAGCACACAGATTCAAGATGATTGGTGATACGAGAAAACATTTTTTTACACAGCGCGTTGTTGTGATCTTGAATGCACTGCCTGAAAGGATGGGTGGAATGAGATTCAATAATAACTTTCAAAAGGGAATTGAATAAATACTTGAGGAAAGAGCAGGGGAATGGGATTAATTGGATAGAATTATAGAATGGTTACAGCACAGATGCAGGCCATTTGGCCAGTCTTGTCTGTGCTGGCTCTCTGCAAGAGCAATTCAGCTAGTCCCACTCCGCCACCCTTCTCCCATGGCTCTGCAAAATAGAATCATAGAATAGCTACAGCACAGAAGGTGTTCTACAAAAAGCTGACAAAGCCATGATGGGCCGAATGGCCTCTTTCTAAGCTGTATCATTCAAAGATTCTATGGGCTGAATTTTGTGCTCCTATTGAAGGCAAGATCATTGGCGTGGGGGCTGGACAATCCCCACGGAGCTATCCACCATGGAACCCAGCGCCGTAACGGTCTTTTCTGCTTTTGTCAGAGGTGGGCAAGTAGCGTGGTGGCACTGACATCCCATTGCGACGGCACATCACTTAAATGTTTTACATACTGATTTAAATGTATTTGATTGTCAAATCAAACGAAGCGTTCTGAATTCTGTGTTTGACGTGTGACACTCGTGTCTTCAGTTTCTCAACTTTCAAAAGCTGGCGGCAACAAGGTTTTTTTTATTCATTCGTGGGAAGTGGGCATCACTGGCTAGGCCAGTATTTATTGCCCAACCCTAATTGCCTTGAGAAGGTGGTGGCGAGCTGCCTTCTTGAACCACTGCAGTCCATGTGGGGTAGGTACACCCACAGTGTTGTTAGGAAGGGAGTTCCAGGTAAGAGTCCTCAGTGTCTCAAAACGGGGAAGGTAACTTCAGGGTAGTTTTTTTAGGGGAAGTGGGGTTTGCAGCAGACATTGCCGCTATGCTGAATCTGCAAGGGGTCTGTGTGTGAAGTGTTGGGGGGGGGGGGAATCTCTGCAAGGGGATGGTGTGTGAAGATGGGGGGAGCTCTCCAAGGGGTCTGTGTGTGAAGTGTTGGGGAGGGCTCTGCAAGAGAATTGTATGTGAAGGGGAGTGGTCTCTGCAAGGGGATTGTGTGTGAAGGGGGAGGAGCTCTGAAAATGTATAGGCTGTGTTTGTCAGGGGGACCATTACAGGGTCGTTTAAATGATGTTACTATGGTTGTGAAAGTTCTCACTTTCGGAAAAGTTGTCAGACCAACATTAATCCCAACTATAAAGCCACCGCAGGCATCCTGCAGAGCAAATATTGACAAACATCAGGGCAGCATCACTGAAGCATGAGGCCATCCATGCTCTGACATCTGACATGGCTGCCCGACGGCTTGCTTGTCGATCGAGAGATTTAATTCAAAACACAAAGGTATCGCTTTAACACACTGCTGCTCAATGCTTGGAGAGACTATATGCAGGGCTGGCAGCCTTTTAAAGATGGTGCCAGCACCTTCTCCAACATCAGGAGACGCCATGAGTGGCATCTCTAATGCTGCCCCCGCCACGTGATTGGGGGGCTGGCCATCTTCATTACACAAAATGGCTACATGGCTGCTGACGTCACATGCGGGACCTTCGCCATTTTGCACACGGCGGCGGGGTCATAAAGTCCAGCCCTATAAGTGGAGACCAGTATAACATACTTTGATATAGTTGTAGCTTGTGAATTTGTTAAAATATAAAATTAAAGTCATTTGCACCTTGTCCGTTCATTTCACGGGTGTTGCCATTTCCTAATTTCTAGAGAAAAATGACAAGTTGTGACTGAAATCTACCAATTTCGTTTTGCTGTGTCCTTTAAATCAATGTTCTGGATCCCGGTGTACTTTTGCGATCAGGTCTGATTTAACCCTATAATTGAAGTGTGAATCAGGAAAATCCAGATTTTAAAATCCAGGCTCTGGTGTCTAGAAGACCAAAATTTGATTCATTTCTATTTGGAATTTGATGTCTGTCTTCTGACCTATTGGTTGAATTTCCTAGTTCCTTCCAGCGGCAGGCTAAATTCAGGATAAGCTCCACACTATTGCAGAATAACAATGCACTGTACTTTGGTTGGTTTTGCAGTGCCCAATAAACTTGTTACTTTATTAACTACAGAATTAGTTCCAAACAAAGCGGAATTGTGTTCTGGAGATTGCTACAGAGTGAAGGCATAAAAGAATTTGGAAAGAATAAAAAGGAAATGCAGAGGGATTCTTTAAAAAAATGATTCTTTAAAAAAAGAAGACATGATTAAAGCTTTTAAAAAAGCTATACATTACACAAACTACTTTCTAACATAGATTGTAAGAAAGCACTCTATTTCTGTAAAATTATCAGTATTTGATGCTGAGGTACTCCACCTCAGAAATATCTACATACATACAAACATACGAATTAGGAGCAGGAGTAAGCCATTCGGCCCCTCAAGCTTGCTCCATTTTTTTTTATAAGACCATGGCTGATCTGAATGTGGCCTCAACTCCACTTTCCTGTCTGCCCCCCATAACACTTGACTCCCTCGTTTATCAAGAATCTATCTACCTCAGCCTTGAATATATTCATTGACCCAGCTTCTACTGCTGTCTGAGGAAGTGAATTCCACAGACTAATGACCCTCTGAGAAAAAAAAATTCTTCTCATCTCCATCTTAAATGGGAGACCCCTTATTTTCAAACTGTGTCCCCTAGTTCTAGTCTCGCCCATAAGTGGAAAAATCCTTCCAGCATCCACCCTGTAAAATCCCCTCAGGATCTTATATTTTTCAATGCGATCACCTCTCATTCTTCTAAACTCCGATGGATAAGGCCCAACCTGTTTAACTTTCTTCATAAGATAACCCCTTCTTCTCAGGAATCAGTCGAGTGAACCTTCTCTGAACTGCTTCTACTGCAATTTTATCCTTTCTTAAGTGAGGAGACCAAAACTGTGCACAGTATTCCAGCTGGGTCTCACTAAAGCCCAGTACAACTGGGCGGCACAGTGGCGCAGTGGTTAGCACCGCAGCCTCACAGCTCCAGCGACCCAGGTTCAATTCTGGGTACTGCCTGTGTGGAGTTTGCAAGTTCTCCCTGTGACCGTGTGGGTTTTCGCCGGGTGCTCCGGTTTCCTCCCACAGCCAAAGACTTGCAGGTTGATAGGTAAATTGGCCATTATAAATTGCCCCTAGTATAGGTAGGTGGTAGGGGAATTGAGGAAAGATGTGGTAGGAATATGGGATTAATGTAGGATTAGTATAAATGGGTGGTTGATGGTCGGCACAGACTCGGTGGGCTGAAGGGCCTGTTTCAGTGCTGTATCGCGAAATAAATAAAATTAAAAAAAATAAACTGTAGCAAAACTTCCATACTTTTATATTCCATTCCTCTTGCAATAAACAACAACATTCCATTTGCCTTCCTAATCACTTGCTATACCAGCATAATAACTTTTTTGTGATTCACGTACCAGGAAACCCAGATCCCTCTGCACTGTCAGGTTCTGCAGTCTCTCTCCATTAAAACAAAATATTCTGCTTTTCTATTATTTCTGCCAAAGTGGACAAGTTCACAATTTCCCACATTATACTCCATCTGTCAAATTTTTGCTCATTCACTTAACCTATTTATATCCCTTTGTAGACTCTTTGTGTTGAATTTTATTGGCGTGCCGCACATTGTGGCGGCACGCTTTGAAGTTAACGCATCTGTGCCTGAATGCCGTCATCACTGAGCTCCCGCGATATTTCGCCCGGGGGCTCATTTAAATGGAGGGGGCGGAGTGGCTGCCCCCAATGATGTAGAGGGGGGCAGCCGCTCTGTCCCCGGTAATGGCATCCGGCGCCACCGCACATTTTTAAAGGACTTCAAGCCCTTAGCAAAAATTTGCATTTTTCAAGTAACATATCTGTGGATTTTGTTCAAAAAAATAATTAAAAGCTGGAGGCCCTTTCCGACTCCCCCAATGTTCTTTCTATTGGCCTATATCACGAAAATTAACTTTATTCCCACCCCGAACTTACCCCTGCAACCTCGTCACATTTGCCCTTCAACCCCTTCCTGCCACCCCCACATCCAATAAAAAATGTTTTCCCCGCTCCCCCCCCCCACCCCACCCTGATAATTTCACTCCTCCCCCCTCCCCACCAGTGTCTTGCTTCGGAGTTCCGAAGACGCATGCGTTCCGGCCGGCAGCTGTAATATCCATGTGGGATGGCTGCCGGGACAAAGTAAGTTGATTTGCATGTTTTTAAAATTAATTTTAATATTTAAACGAAGGCACCGTCAGGGGCTGCACCGAGGCACCGCTGGTAAAATGAGGCGGCGCCTTCTTCATGTCACGCGTCGTGGTGGGCCGCTCCTGCAAGTATTTTACGGGCTCCCCCACCACGACGCCTGACTTCGAGGGGCTGGTAAAATTCAGCCCTTTATGTCCTCTTGACAACTTACCTTCCTACCTATCTTTGTGTCATCTGCAAATTTAGCAACCATACATTCGGTCCCTTCATCCAGGTCATTGATATAGATTGTAAGTAGTTGAGACCCCAGCATTAATTCCTGTGGCAGTCCACTGGTCACATCCTACCAATGTAAAAATGTCCCATTTATCCCTACTCTCTGCTCCCTGTTAGCTAACCAATCCTCCATCCATGCTAATATGTTACCCCCTATACCATGAACTCTTATTTTGTGTAGTTACCTTTGAAGTGGCACCTTATCGAATGCCTTTTGGAAATCCAAGTACACCACATCTTACGTTGCTTGTTACTTCCTCAAAGAACTCTATTAAATTAGTCAAACATGATCTCCATTTCACAAAACCATGTTGACTCTGCCTGATCGCATTATGATTTGCTAAATGTCCTGCTATAACCTCCTTAATAATGGATTCTCGCATTTTCCCTATGACAGATGTTAGGCTCACTGGGCTATAGATTCTTGCTTTTGGTCTCCCTTCTTTCTTGAATAGAGGTGTTATGTTAGCTATTTCCAATCCACTGGGACCTTTCCAGAATCTAGGGAATTTTGGAAGAACACAACTAATGCATCTAATATCTCTGCAGTCACTTTTAAGAACCTAAGATGCAGGCTATCAGGTCCTGGAGCTTGTCAGCCTTTAGGTCTAATAGTTTTTCCAGTACCTTTTCCCTGGTGATTTTGATAGTTTTAAGTTCTTCCCTCTCTTTGACCTCAATTTTGTCAGGTATCTTTGGGGTGTTTTTTGTGTCTTCTACAATGAAGACTGATACAAAATACCTGTTCAACACTTCCGCTATTTCCTTGTTACCCATTATTAATTCCCCAGACTCTTTCTCTCGAGGACGAATGCTCGCTTGAGTTATTCTTTTCCTTTTTAAATACTTGTAGAAACTCTTACTACCTGTTTTTATATTTCTAGCTAGTTTTCTCTCATACTCTAATTTCTCCCTTTTTAGTCATTCTTTGCTGGTTTTTAAAATCTGTCCAATCTTCTGATTTACCTCCTTCGCAGAATTATATGCTTTTTCTTTCAATCTAGTTATTGTGAGTGTTTTTAGATGCTTATCTAACCAGATTCTAAAACATACTAATTTCTTACTAGTTTTATGGAGAGAAAGAGGACTTAAAACTCTTTGCTTTTTTAAATTACAGCTCTTCTTTATGCAACGATTTTTGGAAACGTCACCACGATCTTCCAGCAAATGTATGCTAACACCAATCGTTACCATGAAATGGTAAACAACGTGCGTGATTTTCTCAAACTTTACCAAGTCCCCAAAGGTCTCAGTGAACGAGTTATGGATTATATTGTGTCAACATGGTCTATGTCTAAAGGGATTGACACGGACAAGGTATGAGCATATGAGGTAAAATGTTCTAAGACCTCCAGGAATAGGGTTCATTTAATCATTTATAATTGCATGCATACATCTGGGTGGAATCAAATTTAAATCTAATTATCAAGCAGGCAGTGCAATAACTTGTGAAATGCACATTGGAAAATAATTAATCTTGAGGGTATTTTGAGTCTCAGCAGGAATATTGTCTATTTTTAGTTTGAAGGGACTACATTTCTTTTCCCTTGACCTTTTAAATAATGGTTGCATTGTTGCAAGTTTGAAACAGGTAATCGTTATGAAAATAATGTGCTGTAAATGTCTAGTTCTATATTTGTTGGAACCAATTCACTAAAGTGTACAGAACGACTGAATTTTAATTTAGAGCCGTACCTAAATACATTATATCCCTCTGTTAGTGTAGAAATGCCTTCACAGCCTTCAAGGTTAAGTGACATTTGAGATTAGAAATAAAAAGATTTCTATTTTTTGCCGAGTATAGATCTTTTTTTGGAGGGGAGAAATGACAGTTGAAGAAACTGTGACAATTTACAGGTTTCAAACCAAATTTTTTCCCCCCTCAGGAGAATTAATATAATAAAATTAAGAAACTGTGATGTTGCATGAAAAACAACCGCATTTAAAACTCAGGTGACCTGAAAATGACCAGATCACAATTCGCAGAAGCAATTGCATATTGCTTTTAACTAAAAAATACCAATTGTATCGGAAAAATGTAACCTTTATCATTTTGTACTCACTTAACAATCCAATCATTTAACAGCATTACAGATACACTAAGGTGATGCATGAGGAAGCACAATTATTTTCAGGAGTCCTGCTTTCATAGTCAACTGCAGTCATGCTTTGACTTAAGAAGTACAATGAACAGCTAGGTTTTCTGTTTGTAACCAATTCTGCAGCAATTTTCTGTTGTTATAAAAGATAGACATTTATGGGGGGTTATTTACTCATTGTTACAAACAATCCAGGACTATGGTGATTCTAAGAGCAAGAGAAGCCACAATAAAAGACATACAAATTGGGCAAAAGTTGAAATAAGCAATGGAACATTTTATATTTCTGGAGAGGTGGCTGCATTTTTTCTGATTTTCTGTAATATCAAATGCACAGTTGTGATCCCAAGTTTACAGTAAAAAGCCTGTAACTTCTAACTCAAATTCCCATGCTAATTTAATTCTCAACATAATTTTAAGGATGTGCTAAATTTTATTTGTATGGATTTTCTTATATTTTTGTACTTAATGCTATATCAAGGAGAAATAGTCTTTAACATTTTGTACTCACTCAATAATTTAATCATTTAAAAGCATTACAGATGCACTAAGGCAATGCATGAAGAAGCACAATTATTTTCAGGAGTTCTGCTTTCATAGTCAATTGCTGTATTGTCTTGACTTAAGAAATACAATGAGCAGTTTGTCAATAAAGAATAATGTTCAATCAAATTAACATATCAGGGTTAATTAGTGAAAAAGCCATCTAATCCCATCACTGATACAGCAATTTTATGACGTTCTGGATTGTTGTTTATGTAAATATTCTATCCAGTTCAAAAGATAGAGACACTGGGGAGAGGTTTCCAGGTGGTTGTGCTGGCTTTCTTGTCACAATTCGCCTGAGATCGGCCTAACCCGCGCAAATGATTGCAGAATTTTAAACACAAATTATGTTCACAGCAAATCGAATATCCACAATCCGTTGTGGTTGTTTAAAAAAAAAATCGTGCTAAAAGCCGGCCATGCCTTCAAGGTGAATTCATCACCATTAGGAGTTTGCACTCGTTTGCCCGTTTGCAGGCCTTTAAAAAGGCCCTAAAAATTAAGTTGGCTCTTTTAGATACAAGGGCACTAATAGGCACTGGGCTGAATTTTACACCCACCAAAAGAGCGGGATGGTGGCGGGGCCTAAAATGGAGTGGGAGGCTCCAGGGGACCTTCCCAACCCGCTCCCGCCTCCGCCGCCACTTTACGCAGGGCGGCGGTGGCGAGAAATGGCCCGCCTGCCCCAGGCCAATTAAGACCCTTAAGTGGCCAGTTAAGGGCCTTGGCCCGTCTCCACGGGGATTTTACACGCGGCAAGCAAGCGTCCTAGACCGGAGAAAAGCTGCCTGACAAAAGCAGGCGGCTTTCGGAAGGCCTGGGGGGGGCTCTCATGATCGGGAACCATGCCTGACAGAGGGCCACCCCCGATGCCCCAACTACCTCCAACACCCAACACACCTCCCATTCCCCCTATCGACCACCCGTGCGTCGCCGGGGCCTGACTGCTCACCTCAGGCGAGGCAACAAAAATTTACCTGCGTTCCAGGGTTCCCTGACATCATCTTTGCACTGCTGGACGCAGCTCCTGGTGGCGCTGCTGGGAAAGAGAGCTGCTGACCCACTGATTGGCCGGCAGTCTATTAGGCAGGCCTTCCTACCTCAAGCAGGTGGAAGTCCTGCCTCACACCAATTAAAGCCCGGCGACCCACAAAATACGGGTAGGATACCCAGGCGGGGTGGAGGTGGGTCCACCACCGACTTTTCAGTCGGTGGCCGGCTCACATCCACCTAGGGTAAAATCCCAGCCACTTTTTAAAAGGTTTTCAATACAATTTTTAAAAACTTACTAAGAAACTGACTACTGTACCCCAATATAAGTAGAAAATGTATTTTTTTAAACGCCATTTTCAGTAATTCAAAATCTGGTTATTCATGGGTGATGGATTGATACTGTCGTTAAAAATGTTTACTTTTTATGAGAAACCCACTTTCAGTTGCATTAGACTGCACAAAGTTACCACTTTTAACTATATCAAGGAATATTGTGTAAAGCTATTTTTTAAAAACTACTTTTTAAATGCTACCCTATTGTGCTAGTTTGTGGCAGATTTTGTGTTCAGTGATGCCCAAACAAGTGAGTGGAAACTCAAGATAAAAGCACTTCTCAAAACCTGTGCAGTTGTGAGCTTAATTTGGGCCCAGATTGAGTACTGAACCCAAGGCAGAACATCTACCCCATCATATATTATACAAAGACTGAACTTGGAAGACTTAGATTGGATTGGTTAGAATCATATTATGGACCTGATTCTAACTCTGTGTAAATGAATGGGCATTGAATGGGTTAAAATGTCAATTCGAATTAAAGTACTTGTAGTAAAAAGAATATAGAATAAGCATTGAACTCTAAGCCCTTTACCCAATAAATATAAATTACTGGTGAACAAACAGCTTTTCCAAAGTAACTGCAGAGCAGTGGGATGATGACAGCAAACGGAATTCTGCTGTTCAGCTGGACAGAAAAGGGAGTGGAGGCAATATTAGGTCACATTTATAAATTTCTGAAAAATCATAATTTCTGCAATAATACAACAGCTTGTATTCAGATAGCACCTTTACCATAATAAAATATCCCAAGGTGCTTCACAGAAGGATTATAAAGCAAAATTTGACACTGACCCACATTAGGAAATATTAGAACAGATGACCAAAAACTTGGTCAAACAGGTAGGTTTTAAGGAGTGTTGTAAAAGTGGAAAGAAAGGTAGAGAGGCAGAGAGTTTTAGGAAGAGAATTCCAAAGCTTAGGGTCTTGGCAGCTGAAGGGATGTCCACCAATGGTGAAGTGATTAAAATCGTGGGTGCTCAAGAGGCCAGAATTAGAGGAATGCAGCTATCTTGGAGGGTTGTGGGGATGGAAGAGATTTACCAGATATGGAGAGTGGTGAGGCCATGGAAGGATTTGTAAACAAGGATGAGAATTTTTAAATCGAGGCTTTGGTTAGCTGGGAGCCAATGTAGGGCAGCGGGCACAAGGGTGATGGGTAAACGGGACTTGATGCAAATAAAGACATGGGCAGAGTGTTGGATGATCTCAAGTTTACGGACTGTAGAATGTGGGAGGCCGACCAGGAGTGCATTGGAATAGTCAAGTCTAGAAGTAATGGAGGCATGGATGAAGGTTTCAGCAGCAGATGAGCTGAGGCAGGACCAGAGTTGGGCGATGTTATGGAGGTGGAAATAGGCGCGCTTATGTATGTACAGATATGTGGTCGGAAGCTCATCTCCGGGCTAGATATGACAACAAGATTGCAAACAGTCTGGTTTAGCCTCTGATAGCTGCCAGGGAGAAGGATGGAGTCAGTGGCTAGGGAACAGAGTTTGTAGTGGGGACTGAAGGCAACAGCTTGAGTCTTCCCAATATTTAATTGGAGGACATTTCTACTCGTACTTGAATATATTACATTATTAATAAAATAACTTTAATTTTCTTTAAGCTAATGGCTTACAGTGCATAAATAGCATAGTACATCAATGAAAGAAAGACTTGCACTTATAAAGCACCTTTCCCTACCTCAGGATGCCCCAAATCAATGAAGTAATTTTGAAGGGTATTCACTGTTCTAATGTGGGAAACATTGGAGACTTTTCAGTTTAGTCTGTGGATACAGGCATTAGATGCCTACTGACCCCCTGCCCTAGCAGAAGCTGTGAAGTATACTGGGATGAGAAAACCAGCCACCGTGCGGTTATTCACAAAATCACTTTTGAGCAGTAACAACAGCTTGCATTTATTTAGTGCCTTTAGCATAACAAAACCTATCAAGGTGCTTAATGAGTGATTTCAATAAAGGCATTTTTGACACCGAGCCACAGAAGGAGATTTCAAGACAGAAGACTGAAAGCTTGGTCAAAGAAGTTTTAAGGAGAGCTTACAGGAGGAAAGAAAAGTAGAGAAGTTTAGAGAGGGGAAGTCTGAGCTTAGGGCCAACTTAAGGAGCTTAAGGCACCTGCAGCCAATGAGGAAGCAATTAAAATGGGGGATACATTAGAGGTTAGAATTGGAGGGGTGCAGAGATCTCAGAGGGTTGTACAGCTAGAGGAAACAAGGAGATGGATGAGGGTTTCAGCAGCAAATAAGCTGAGGCAGGACCAGAGGCAGGCAATGTGTAAATAGGTGGTTTAGTGATGGAATGGATATATGGTTGGAAGCTAATCCCGGGGTCGAACACAACACTAAGGTTGAGAAGAGTCTGGCTTAGCTTCAGCCAGGATAAAAATGGGGGCCAGAGAATGGAGTTTGTGGTGGGGACCATAGACAATGGCTTCAGTTTTCCCAATATTTAGTTGGAGGAAATCATCCAATTGTGGAATCTGGACAAGCAGTCTGACAAATCAAAGACAGTGGAAGGACCCAGAGAGGTGCTGGAGTGGTAGAACTGAGTGTCATCAGCATACATGTGGTACCTGATGTGTTTTTCATTTTATCACTGAGGAGTAGCATGCAAATGAGAAATAGAAGGGGGCCATTGATACATCCTTGAATGACTCCAGAGGTAACAGTGCAGGAGTGGAAAGAGAAGCCATTGCAGGACACCTTTACATTTGTTGGCCACCATGTCATATCACAGTGCAAAACCAACACTTTTCTCATTCACAGGATTGGCTTTTAACAATTTCTGAATATTAAATGTTGACAAATTATAGGGGTTATTTCCTAAGGATCAATAATTTATAAACATTCAGTGAGTGAGCTGCTCTCAAATCTAATAAGAAATGAAATCATTAGTGTGTAACTGAAGTGCTCTTATTTTTGTGTTGCATGAATCCCTGGATGAATTCTAATTTTACCATGCTTCCAATATTTTCTGCCATTTTATTATTATATTGTGTTTCTTTCACATTAGTTTCTAGGGACTTAAGGCTGGAAATGGCAGAACAGTATCCACTCCAGTAAATTCCAGTCTTGTGGCCATATTCAGGCCTACTTCCACAAGTTGAGTTAGTTGGGCTATCATCCCACTTAATTTTAGATTAGAAGGAGAACCTGATGTAAGTTGCACAACAATGAAATGTAGTAACATCTGCAGGAATCTGAGGAGGATCTGCTGCAACAATTCAAGGTTAATGAAGAGGTATGACGACAAGGATCTGAGGGGATTCTTTGTAGGCATCCAAGGATCTGATGAGAAGCTGCTATAGGGATCAGGAAATGAAGAGGACCAACAAAAAGAATCAAAATGTAAGCAGCTGCTTCGATATGTCTAGATTTGAAGGACGATGGAAGCCACGTGGGACCTAGTCAGAGAAAGCAGCCGTTTTGATACAGCAGGGCACCTAGAACAGCAGAAGAGAATGTATTTTATGTGATCTGAACAAGAAGAAGCTTTACTGAAGCAGTAGACTTACAAATTTAAGAGAATTGGTTGCTGCATAGGATTTGGACGCTGAGGGCCCTGCAGAGCCTTTCCAAAAGGCAGGCCTTACATTTGTTATTTTTGGTCATATTGGGTAGTTTTCAGTAACATGGTAACATTTCAACATATATATAGTTGTGAAGTTCAGATGCTAAACTAGATTTCGTTAATTTGGACGAGAGTTTTAGGTTTTTAGGTTAACATGACGTCTAGGCTCTGTATCAAGCATGATGCAGAAATAGTTTTTGGGGATTGTGGTGTGTGGTGGTGGGAAAGAATTTGCAACCTAATGCCCATTTACGCACATAAGATTGGCCCTTTTTCAATATAAGAACAGAACTAGGAGGGAAAACAATTTAAGGAATTTTCAGATTTTGCCTCAGGAACACTAAATAATTGTTGAACAAATCAACATTCTTGAGTTTCAAGCAGACATTTACAAATCCATAAGTATCCACTGCCCAAAGCCAATAGTGGAGAACAAGACAATTAGTAATAATGGTTTAAATTGAATGCGTTTTTTAACCTATGTGCTATAGACTAAAACCAATCTGTAACAAAATCACAAAAGTAAAATCCTGGTTAAAAATGTGCATTTCAACTGAATTTATTCACGTGGATCTTTAGAAGACTGTAAAATGAAAATACTTCAATACTAAGTGGTTAATATGTTATGCATACTTTATAAACATAACATAAATGCATTCTACAATGCTCTTAGCCACTTAAAATAAAGTGTATTCATTTTCCAATGATTTGATGACAGAGGTAAAAAGACAAAAAGGAAAGACTTGCATTTACATACTGCTTTTCACAACCACCGGATGTCTCAAAGCATTTTGCAGCCAATGAAGTATAAGTCACTGTTGTAATATAGGAAATGCAGCAGCCATTTGACCACAGCAAACTCCCAAAAACAGCAATGTAATAATGACCAGATAATCTGATTTTGTAATGTTGATTGAGGAATAAATATTGAGCAGGACACTGGGGATAACTCCCCTGCTGTTCTTCAAAAAAGTGCCATGGGATCTTTTACATGCAGCCGAATAGGCAGATAGGTCCTCAGTTTAATGTCTCATCTGAAAGACAACACATCCAATAGTGCAGCGAAGCTCAGTACTGCACACTACTGCCTTGATTTTTGTGCTTAATCCCTGGAATGGAAATTGAACTTAGTCATTGCTACTCAATGAGGTTTTGTATTTTCACAGTAATCATTTGAATTGAATTTACACATAGTTTTAGATTCACTTTTTCTATATGGGAGACAAGCAAGGAAAATATTAAGTAACTTCAATGTGGTGTTATCATTAACCAAGATGGGTCAAATGGCCTCTTTCTATGTTGAAACTTTTACCAATCTAAACTTCGGGTAGTCGTACCTATTGAACGTTCTGTAACTAATGGACGTTACAAACTGAAATTATAATGCATTGTAGTGGTAACAGTAAACATCTGTATTACTATAAATTATTAGTTATGTTTCTTCTGTCAAAGAGTAGAGTGTGAGCATGGAAATTAACTGTAAAAAGATAATACAGATAACCAGAACGGAAGCGCAGCAGATTCCTTTTAATAAAAGACTGTGTGGTAAAGCCTGCGCAGTTCATTCAGAAATGTATTCAGAAAATATGTGAGCTGGATTTTCCTCCTTCCGCGAGAAGAGGGTCAGATTAGTGCTTGCCTGCCTCCGATCCCGGCCCGCTGGGGGCTGAAAATCCAGCCTGGAGAGTCTAAACCGGGAAGTGTAAATTACAATATTTAATTTCAATGCCAAAACATGTACAGAAAGTAAAATAAAGAGTGGGAAAGAAAGATGGGATTAGAGAGTGAGATAAAAGAAACGGAAAGAAAATATTTTTATGTTAGAGATTTAAAAAAACTAAAAAACTAACAGTAATTAAGAGGAATGAAACTCCACTCTTCAACAAGTAAATTTTCAGTGCCAGAGAGATTGTTTGGCAAATAATTAAGACTTATCGCACTGTTAAAAATTCATTTACACTTAAATGGACAAGCCCTAACTTTTTCTGATGTGTTTAATGGATATCTCGTGGGCAAGTCATGCAACTTCACATCATTGCTTGTATTTTAATGGCGTGTATATGAGTGAGATAGCAAAGATCCCGGATTAATAGGGTAACTCAAACAGTAACTTCCTGATTTCTGCACTTAACTGCACACGTGCAGGTGCCGGAAGTTGCTGTCCAATTTATTCCTAAATAACACTGTGCACCGATAGGCTCACTATTGTTCTTACAACAAAATCCGCACCAATATATCCCTCTGAATTCATGTGGACCAAAAAATTTAATTTTTATTAATTACAGATTCCTAAGACTATCACTGATAGATAGGCTAATTAAAAATCCAGTCTGTCTTCACCTAATTTACTAAACAGCTTTGAGACTTCCAACAAAGGTAAGTATGTAGATTTGGATGAAAAGTAATAATATCTAGCCTTCCTGTTTAAATGTAGTATGGTTTCTGAAACTCAGACCAAAATCCTCACACAATTAATCTTGGTAAAGTTTCTATTTAGTGATTCCACAGACCAACAGATGGAATATAAAGCATACTGTCCAGTGTCAGAATATGAAAACCTCTGATTTACATTTTCATCTGCTGCTCAAATGAAGATGTGTGTTTATGCATACTATGTAAGATTAAGCATTTTTTTTAAATCACTCTAGGTCCTCGCCATATGTCCCAAAGACATGAGAGCTGACATCTGTGTCCATCTAAACCGAAAGGTGTTTAATGAACATCCAGCTTTTCGGCTTGCTAGTGATGGCTGCCTTCGAGCACTTGCTGTGGAGTTCCAAACTATACACTGCGCTCCAGGTGACCTAATCTATCATGCTGGAGAAAGTGTCGATGCACTCTGCTTTGTAGTCTCTGGCTCACTGGAGGTTATTCAGGATGATGAAGTTGTCGCTATTCTAGGTACCATGATTTCTCTTCTGGCTCACCTTTAATATAAGCAATGAGGGTTCCAGTAAGACTGAAAATGGGATTCTCTTTCTGAAAAAGTGTTCAAAAGTTTTTGTTTGCTACCCATATAACCTGTACTAATATTTGATCTAGCCATAGTCCCAAAGGACCATCGGCATCTCTCCCCATTAGAGAGAGACAGTTGGTGATGTACAGCTTGAGGGTCACCACTCCTCAAGCATGGGATAAGGTGAGGAGGCAGGCCTCCATGAACTACTACAGCCAGCATGGGGATTGAACCCATGGTGTTGGTGTCTATTCTGCATCACACGCTAACCATCTAAGCTAACCAATCCCCCATGTGCTAATATAAGCCATGCTGAAAACGTTGTCACATAAAGGGCTGAATTTTACTGGACCTGTGTGGGGGCTGAGAAAATTTTGCGGGGACAGGCCGCCTTGACCCCTGACGTTGAGAACGGCCCGCTGCATATTACCAATGGCAGGGGGACCTTGGTGTAGCACCCCCCACACCATGCCGCCTGGCGGCGAGCCCTTCATCTGCATATTCAAATGAACCTAAATTAGATGCTAATAAACTTACCTGCAGGCGGCGACCATGCCATGCTGATTTTACTGACTCCGAATGCACCGAGGCAAGAACCTAGTGGGGAGGGGAGAGGAATAGAATTTTCAGGATGGGAGGGGTGGAGGAGTGGGGGAAACAGTTTTCATTGGCTGTGGGGATGGTGGGAATAGGTTGAAGGGCAAAGAGTGAAAAGTTTGGGGTTCAAAGTTCGGGGCTATCAAGAATGGTTTTTGGGGTGGAGAGGAAAATAAATTTATTGTGTGATCATTGTGGGGGGGGCGGTGGAAGTGGGCCTTTAATGTATAATTTACTGTTTTTATTAAAAGTTAAAATCCTGGTCCCTTTAAAAGGGCTGTGCTAAGGGCTTAAAGCCCTTTAAACATGGCGCTGGTGCCGGTGCAGTGGCGTGGACGCCGTTGCCGGGGACACGGTGGCCGCCCCCTACATGTCATTGGGGGACACCGCTTCGCCCCCAGTATTTAAATGAGCCCCCGCGCCTAATATTGCGGGGGTTCCTTGGCGGCCTTTCCATGTCGGAAGGCCGCTGAGTTGAAAGCGCACCTCCGAGGAGCACGGCGCGCGAATAAAATTCAGGTCATTTTTGTCAGTGATACCTTTGTGAAGAAAATGGTTCAGGGATTTTTCTGGCTCTATTTCCTCTTTAAAAAAGCAAGGTCCACCAGGCCTTTCTGCTCAATTACGGTGCCTCTTAGAGTATTCAGAATCAATTCTGATTTGTATTGCACTGACTTCAATGAATCTCAGATCACAATTCATTATCCTCTGCATGTAATGCTTGTAAATATGTATTAATGTGGAACTTTCCAGTTGTCTTCTAAGCTAACAGAAGCAATTTTTTCCTTTATGATTATTTATGATAGGGTATGAATCATCTGTTCTAAATTCTATGTCCCATTTTAGTTTAGTAACCCATATTTTCAAAGGTCATTCCACTGCTCCTCATATTTTGTGCCCATTGCATTGATTTCTCACCCTTCATTTGACCATTAGTTTATTTTCATTTACCCCTGCCTATGCCACAAACTATTCTTCAGCCAAGAGAGTAACCAGGCATGTAACCTATTTTTACGCTTTTGACAATATTGTCACGCTTGGAAAAAAAATTATAAATCAAAGCACGGTTACAATTCATAAAAGAGCAATTAATACACATAAATTCCATAGTATTCAACAAAAAGTAAGAAAAATAAGCTATTAAAGTCAAGGAATTACTGGTATTGCAAGTAACAATTAGTAAATCAACTAATTCAATCTTCTATCTACCAGATATTGGACCCCCTTCACCCAAGATAACATACAGTTCTTTCGAGAGAATCTTTTACACGCAAACAAAATCAGCAATTCAAAATCCAAAATGTGAAACATTTCAAATAACCATTTGCTCACATGAGAAACCACATCATCTGTCTAAGCTACATTAGCAAGCTAAAGTCCTCAATATTGAATATTTAACACACATGAAAAAAAAATATTTATTCCAGTTGCTTAAGGAAACCCAGGGTTAATTTCCAGGTAGGTGCAGATGACTATGACTCTATGAGTTCTACATTTGCCTTTTGCTCGAACTTGATTGGGGCATAGTTAAACCTGTTCAGTATTTAATGGTGGATGAGCTAGGTTGCCTCAACAAGACAGCTGGATAATAATTTTAAAGCTTTAATAAAAATATTCCTTTAATAATTATGGTTAAGAGATGATTCTATATCTATCCAGACATATGACTAATTTCCATCACAATTTGGAAAACTACAAATGATCTAAAATGAGGACAACATAAATATGTTCACAAAATAAGAAAAGAAATACTGAGTTTATACTTTTAAAGGCAAAAGGACTCTACAAATTAATTTATACCGAAAAGCATTGTGACATTTTAAGTGAGTAAGCATTACAACACAAATATACAGTTTTCTCCCTGAAACGTTAACTCTGTTTCTCTCTACACAGATGCTGCCAGACCTGCTGAGTATTTCCAGCACTTTCTGTTCTCATTTCAGAGTTCCAGCATCTGCAGTATTTTGCTCTTCTTATAGTTTTCTCCAGTTGGATTTTCTTTGGCATGCGAGACAAACATTTTAAAAAATTCTTTTTGTATGAGTTATGTCCAAATTCCTTAGCATCGACTGTTTCAAATATATGAAGTTGTTAATTACATTTGAAAAAGCTGGTTTTTATTTTGAATAAAGAATAATATCCTAAGTCAGGCTTACAGTAGCTGTGATAATACTTGAAATGAATTAGAGCTAGCACAGATGTAGCTTTCGAGCTTTTAAACTCAAACCACAGCAAAGAATGGTGGACTATATTAATGGGCCAGAATTTACTGTGAACATAATGGTGAGGCTAATGGCGCTCACCTTTGGTCATGCACAAATTGGACAGCAACTTCAGGCGAGCGCAGACGCGTGGTTAGATGCAAAATCTGGATGTTGCTGACCGAGATGCATCGCTCCACTCTAAGCTGCGTGTAAACAGAAACCAGCCACCTGGATACTAATTCAAATGTCTTGAATGATGTGAAGTTCCTGTAGAGGGTGCTGTGCCATTTCAGTCTTCGACTTGCAGCAATTTGCCGTGAAAATGTTCATGGAAATTAAGCGGGAAAGGACAAGTCTAACGAATGGCGGGCGCCATTTTTTTTGCTGCTTACATTACATTCTGGCCCATTGACTCTTACAGCAAACTCTGCCTAGGAATAATCATGGCAGGACAACCACCAACTACTACCCTATTCAAAGGTATGGGAATAAGAACAGACTAATCACATATTTCTAGGAAAAGTCATTCATTTTGTATGGCATAAATATATACAAATAAATATATTCAGGATTCAGTACCATAAGTAGAATTCTATTAATATTTAAGCCAAACATTAAAATAATCTTAAGTACTGTCTTTTTAGAAAATGTCTGCTATTGAGCTGCATCTTTTAGTTAAATCATGTCTGTTAAACAATGTGAATTTAATTACAAATCAAGCAGAGGCAAAAAATAAAGGCATAATTGACAATGAAAGATTGGACTTCTATAAATGTCCTGTGATTACATCTGATTTTCAAACACAAGTGATTTTCTTTGCAATAGATAATAATGAAACATTTAATTACAATTCAGAATCTCAAACTGATCCTGATGTGCCTCATTAGCAATTTGCCTTCGGCATTTAACACTGAATATATACTTTATGCTCCTTTTAAAAATTTGTGCGTGCATGCATATACAGTAATTAAAATATACACATAGCAAAGGAAAGCAGATGTTAATAAACTGTATTTAATCTGGCAGCTTGTTTGTTCCATATATGCCCTCGTAGAATCTTTAGTAGATGTGTAGTCTGGTCAGAATTTGGATAAGGCAGCATCCATCTCACTCAGAACAGCAGTCTGATTTCAGTCAATACTGCCCTATTATTTCACTAATTGAATATCCAGTTTTCATTGTATTTTAAAAATGATGTGTGCACATGTGAACAGATCTATACGTGTTTGTACACAGTGAGCTGAATTTTATGGGCCCCCTAGGGATGGGAATGGAGGCGGACAGCCCATAAAATTGCCTGTGAAGACCAATTCAGGCCCTTAAGTGGCCAATTAATGACCACAAGAGCCTCTTTGCGCCACTGTTGCCATTTTACCAATAGCGGGAGGTGCCTCCACCACAGGTCGCCCAGTAAAACAAAATGGTCTCCCTGTGTGCTGAGTGGGAAAGGGTGCCCCTCTCCATTGGCCCTCAGCAGAAAAGACCATCCCTCTGCAAACGACTCCCCCTGCCCTCAATGAGCACCCCACCCTCCCCCACCTCGCTGGGGCCTGCTGAACTGGCTGGCCCCGGTGAGCCCGCCCTACTTACCTGAATATGAGCTCCAGCGCCGGTCCTGGTCCTGGTCCTGGTCCCAGGTCCAAGCCTCCTGTAGTACTGGCAGTGGCCACTGTTCCCGTTCACGCTGCCAGTACTACTAGCTGCTGACCCTCTAATTGGCCGGCTGCTCTTGTAGGTGGGATCCCTGTCCTTAAAGGGACACAGACCCCTGACAGTGGGGAATTAATTGGCTGCCCGCCTTGGAATTTGACTAGGGGTCCAAAATAGTGCTGAGGTGCAATCGGCCCCGCCTTCTGGCCTGTCGATGGGGCCCCTGTCGTCGGGGTAAAATTCAGCCCAGTATTTCTAAAAAGAAAATGTAACTTAACCCTGTCCCCTATTCTACCCCATCTAATTTTTCTCTGGGCAAAAAGGGACAAAATAAAAAGGGAAAGGGGAAACTATTTTAAAATGAACTGTTCATATAAGTATTAAAAACAGAAATTGCTAGAAATACTCAGCAGGTCTGGCAAGTGTGGAGAGACAAACAGAGTTGTAATCTTTCACCCGGGTTCAATTTTATTACTGAAAAGCCACTGCTCTTCCAAAAGTCTGTTAGCTAAGTATAGATCTTGTCGTCTGAGCGTGTGCAGTGTGCATAATCTTCCAGGATACGTTCGTAGCAGTTCGTTCAGCTCAATTGCTGTTGCTTTTGTTCAGCTTCCAGGCAATTCTGTACGCTTATTTTTCAAAAAATTACAAAAGCTCGAGGAAAATGTTCAAAAGCTATGTTTAGGTCATTTGTTTTGTGTGTGGTTTCTGAAACATAGGTAGCAAGAGTGCATGAGTGAGAGAACATAGATTGATTACACAACTGTTGCAGCTTTTGTTTGCATTCTATAAACTTCACAACACATATTAAAATGGGAGAGAATCTTTCCTCTTCCTAATTTGAATTCTTTTAATTGAAGACTTATCTTAAAAGCAGCTATTTTATGATAATGAGAAATTGTAGACGTTCTAATTATTAACATCTGTCAAAGTGGAAAAGTAAGACTGACAGAGTTTCAGGCAGATAAGGGGACAGTTAGTCCAAAATTACAGGGTTTGGGGTGCCAGGGTGGGTGGAACAGGATGCTGCATCAGTAGTTCAACTAGGACAGCAGGACCTAGTTCCGCTGTTAACAAGTTTCTCAAGTATTACCAGATTTCAGAAGAGGTAGGATGGCATCTTGACAATATCTTGCTGCATTTTATCTGCTTGAAAAATGGCAAGGGATAAAAATGAAGTCCATAGGTAAAGAAATTTATACAAAATAAAGGCCTCGCATTAATAGTTTTCATGAAATCATAGTCGTGTATATTGGTTCCCACAACATCTGTAAACCACACCCCCAGAAAAACCTAAATAAAAACATAATTTGTCTCAGTCACTGTACATCAGTAGCTCTAATTTTATCTGCTACAGGGCATGAACACTCCTATGATTATAAAACAGTGAATCCTCCACATCACCTTGAGGAACATTGTGGCAGATTTTCTAGGATATAGAATGATATCCAATGCCCTTCAAACTGATAGATGATAGTTGACACCATTCAGTCAGTATCATATCTGGGGGGAGGGTCTTCATTTTTATAGTTCTAATTTCCTTCCCTTTGTATTTGCCTCTGTCATGCGCCATTTCCCAGCTGAGAGTGTGGGAAGCTAATCTACACCTAGCTCCAGGCCACTGGCACCTCTGATCAAGGAACTTGCTGTTGATTTCTTTCTTCATTTCCCATGTAGTCCTGCCTAACCTCAGTTTGATATTTCCCCCCGCTGCTCATCAAAAATAAGGACTCCATCACATGAGTCATAATTACCAATGAGTCTCTCACAATGAATCTCCTGTTTTTTAAAAAAACGATGATTACAGTTTCTAACTCTTTACCTTCCAAATATTTTTCAGGGAAGGGGGATGTATTCGGGGATATTTTCTGGAAGGAAACTACCCTAGCCCATGCCTGTGCCAACGTACGGGCACTGACTTATTGTGACCTGCATATAATCCGCCGTGAGGCCTTACTGAAAGTTCTAGAATTCTATACGGCATTTGCAAATTCTTTTTCACGAAATCTCATATTGACCTGCAACCTGAGGAAGAGAGTAAGTTGTCTTTTCAATATTATACCTTCCTTGGATTAAATGTAAGTTTTGATCTTCTAACATGTTAATCTTTTGCTTAATGCTGTACTCAATCTTGAAAATAGCTTTTACTACTTACTGCTCAATGTTCTAACTGTAGTTAATGTCTGTGTGCTATATATTTAACGGTGCTTGTTGTTGAAGGGAAATCTCAAACTGTAGAGAATTTCTGTTTGGCAGAACAACTGTCCAATTTCTAGCTTCAAGGCCCCCTAAATTCCAGGAGACATAATCCTAGTGGGCTGTATGGGATTGTGCCTGCTGGTGTCCTGCAGTATCTACCCCACCATCATTTCTAGTGTCACAGGAGGGTACCTAAATTTGCATGGCGCAGGCAGACGCGAGCGTCATTGCAGGTGCTTCTCTGCCACTGACCTGCCCACACAGCCAGAGAATCAGTATCTGATCACTTTTGGGAAGGTGTTTCCTGACCCTCCCCAACCCTGGCAATGTTTCCAGCAGCCTCCAGTGTATGGCTGCTGGCAAGATAATTATTTTTTAAATTACACCATTCTTCAGGGGTTCAGTTTACTTGCCTGGCCTGGATTCCCACAGCGGAAGCATTATGGGGCTATTATTATTCTATACTACATGGAAAAGTTTCCAAGATACCCGTTCAATGAGAAGACTTAGTGCAGTAAGTGATCCTTTGGTCTCAGATCATGATGTCACATGGCTAACCTTTGGCTGTGACATCATCCTTTGAAGACTAAATCCTACCAAGCATCTTTCCAAATGACTAGATTTACGAATACATGAAAGTATTTGCTTTTTTTAAATTCTTTTATTCATACGTGGGATGTGAGCATTGTTGGCAAGGCCAGCATTTATTGCCCATCCCTAACTGCCCTTGAGAAGGTGGCAGTGAGCCATCTTCTTCAACGGCTGCAGTCCATGTGGTTTAGGTATGTAGATGAAATAACAAAAATGATTTGGAGCCTGGACTTTCCCGTTAAACTAAAGGAATTGCTTGATTAGTTTTTTTTAATATATGGACACCTTGGACTGGATTTTCTTCTGTCTCTGGGAGCGACGACGGGCAGTAAAATGGTGGCCTGCAATAATGAGCCAGTCGGGTCACCCCGTTGCCCCCCCCCCAGTCACATGGAGGGGGTGGGCTCTCCGAAACCGGCAATGGCGTCAGCTGCCTGTGCGCAGGCGCTGGTGCCCTTTTTAAAGGGCAGTCTGCCCTGTCGGGTCATTTAAATTTTTAAAGGGCTACACCCCCAACATACCGCCGATAAATCTATTGCCCCTTTCCTCCCCCAATAAGAATTAAATTCAACACTGGCACCATTTTTAAAGAGGAACAGGATAACCAAGAAAAGAATAGGACCAATTACAGACCAAAAAGATAACCTGTGTGTGGAGGTGGAAGTTGTTCTTAATGAATATTTTATGTCTGTTTTCACGAAAGAGAGCGACAAAGCAGACATTGTAGTATAGTTTAGATTAGTTTAGAGATACAGCACTGAAACCGAGTCTGTGCCAACCATCAACCACCCATTTATACTAATCCTACACTAATTCCATATTCCTACCACATCCCCACCTGTCCCTATATTTTCCCTACCACCTACCTATACTAGGGGCAATTTCTAATGGCCAATTTACCTATCAACCTGCAAGTCTTTGGCATGTGGGAGGAAACCAGAGCACCCGGAGGAAACCCACGCAGACACAGGGAGAACTTGCAAACTCCACACAGGCAGTACCCGGAATTGAACCCGGGTCGCTGGAGCTGTGAGGCTGCGGTGCTAACCACTGCGCCACTGTGCCGCCCATAAGGAGGAGGAGCGTGAAAAATTGGATGGGATAAACACTGTGAGAGAGGAAAGATGAAGGTGTTTATCATTCTTGAAAGTGGATAAATCACCAGGCCCAGATGAATTGCATCCCAAGCTGCTAAGGGAAGCAAGACAGGAAGGGAAGAATTAGTGGAAGGACTGTCAGCCTGGATTTGTTAAGGGAATGCCATGTTTGTCTAACTTGATTGAATTTTTTGTGGAGATAATAAGGAGTGTCAATGAGAGTAGGGTGTTTGCTGTAGTCTAGCTGGATTTTAGCTAGGCTTTTGACCAGGTACCACATGGCAGACTGGTTAGAAAATTAAAAGATCATGGAATCCAAGGGAAAGTAGTAAGTTTGATCCAAAATTGGTTCAGTAGTAGGAAGCAAAGGGTTATGGTCGAAGGGTGTTTTTGAGACTGGAAAGCTGCAGGTTCCGTAGGGCTCAGAACTGGGCCCCTTGCAGTTTGTGGTATATATCAATGATTTAGACTTAAATGTGGGGTCATGATTAAGAGGTTTGCAGATGATATGAAAATTGGCCATGTGGTTGATAGTGAGGAAGAAAGCTGTAGACTGCAGGAAGATATCAATGGACTGATCAGATGGGCAGAAAAATGGCAAATGAATTTCAATCTGGAGAAGTGTGAGGTAATGTATTTGGGGAGGACAAACAAGGGAATAGACAATAAATGGTGGAATTCTGAAAAGTGTAGAGGAACAGAGGGACCTTGGAGTGCATGTCCAAAGTTCCCTGAAGGTAGCAGGACAGGTAGATAAGGTGGTCACGAAGGCATATGAGATACTTCCCTTTATTGGCCAAGGCCTAGAGTTTAAGAGCAGTGAGATTATCCTAGTACTGTATAAAATTCTAGTTAGTCCATAGCTAGAGCACTGCATACAGTTCTGGCCACTGTATTTCAGGAAGGATGTGATCATGCTAGAGAGAGTACAGAGGAGCTTTACGAGGATGCTGCCAGGACTGGACAATTTTAGTAAGGAAAGATTGGATAGGCTGGCATTGCTTTCTTTGGAACAGAGGAGACTGATGGGAAATTTAATTGAGGCGTATAAAATTATGAAGGGCCTAGATAGTTTGGATAAGAAGGACTTATTTCTGTTAGCACAGAGTTCAATAACCAGGGGGCACAGATTTAAAGCAATTTGTAGAAGGATTAGGGGGAAGTTGATGAGTAATGTTTTTCACCCAGAGGGTGTTGGGGGTCTGGAACTCATTGCTTGAAAGGGTAGTAGAGGCAGAAATCCTTATTGAACTTAAAAAAAACACTCAGTTATGCACTTTAGGTGTCGTAACCTACAGGACCAAGAGCTGAAAGGTGGGATTAGACTGGATAGCTAATATTCAGCCGGCACAGACACAATGGGCTGAATGGCCTCCTTCTGTACTGTGAATCTTACTATGTTTCTATGGGTACTGTGCAGATCTTTAAAGTGTGCTCCTGTTTGAGATTAGTTGAAATGCATTTTTTATAAATTGTACTAGACATTGTTTCTGTAATATAGATTTTATCACCTTATTTGAGTAATGTTACTATTTAAACATATTATAGGCAGAGCAACACCAGCAATGGCTTCTTTTCCTGCCCTTACTTTATTAGTTCCAGAGTTCCCCCTAGGATCTATCTGTGCTCCTCTTTTCTTTCCTATCTACATGCTGCCCCATGCAGACATGGGGTTAGCTTCCATATGCACACTGAAAACATCCAACCCTGCTTCTGCACTGCCTCTGTATTGCCAGCCTGCTTGTCCAACATTCAGTCTTGGATGATCCACAATTTCCTCCATCTAAACATCGGGAAGACCAAAGACATTGGGCTGAATTTTACAGACCCTGCAACATCAGGGGTCATGGCGGGTGGCGGGGAGTGGAGTCATGGATGGGGAAGGTCAAGTGTTTTGGAGGGGGGGGGGGAAAGGAGCAAAATAAATGTTTTAATTTTTTTCCTTCAATCTCTCTTTAAATATTTAAATTGAAATGTAGGGCTCGAAGCCCTTTAAAAATGGCGTCAGCGCCTGCGCAATGGCAGCTGACGTCAATGCCGGGGATGGACAGTCCGCCCCCTCTACGTCACTGGAGTGGGGGGGGGGGTTGTGGCAGGCGCGGTCCATCCCAGCTATTTAAATGAGCTGCCGCGCTTAATATCGTGGTGGCTCCGCGACATGTGGCCCAAACAGACGGGCTGCCATTGTTTTTGGTGGCGGGACCATAAATTTCAGCCCATTGTACTCTTGTCACTGATTCCATTCCCACCTGGTCATGGTTGCAAGCTGGAACAGACTGTTCGGCATCCTATTTGCCCCTCTCAAACTTTGTAACCTACTCCAGCCCTACAACAACAATGACGGCTTGTATTTATAACACCTTTAAAGTAATAAAGCCTCCCAAGGCACTTCATAGGAGCATTATAAAACAAACTTTAGCAGTGAGTCACATAAACAGATAATGTGGCAGAAATCTTGGTCAAAGCGTTAGGTTTTAAGGAGCATGTTAAAGAAGGAAAGAGAGATGGAGACGTTTGGGGAGGGAATTGCAGAGCTTAGGGCCTTGGTTGCTGAAGGCAATAATATTGGACAAATTTAAAATCAGGATGCTCAAGAGACTAGCAGTGCAGATATCTTGGAGGATTGTGAGGCTGGAAGAGATTACAGAGATAGGGAGGGGCGAGACCATGGAGGCATTTGAAAACAAGGTTGAGAGTTTTAAAATTGAGGCATTGTTTAACTGCGAGGCAATGTATGTCAGCAAGCACAGGGGTGATAGGTGGAAGGTAAAGGTCTGCTACCCAACCCGAACCTGACGGAACCCGACGACATGTCACTCTTCCAGGTCTGGCTTTTGGGCTCGGGTTGGGATGGGCCGGGCCAGGTCCGGGTCGGCCCGTGTCCGGGTTGGACAACATAGTAAGTATTGCATTTTGCTCTGCTGATAAGTGTCAAAAGTTGAAAAGCCTACCTGAGCTGTGAGTCGGGGACGTTAAGGAGGGAAACTCGGAGTCTCCGCAGTGAGCAAGTGAGCGTCTCTATGACGTCATCGTGCTCATGCTGCAGCTTCCTGCAGATTAGGAATGCGAAGGTAGGTAAAGTGAACATTCCGGTGGTCAGGTCAGGCTTGGGTAGGGTCGGGCCGGGCACGGGAAGAAATGGAGGGACTTGGGCTGAGTCGGGCTCGGGTCAGATGTGGTTCTGTCGGGTTCGGGTCAGGTTTTTTTTCCTGACCTGAGCAGGCCTTTAATGGACGGGACTTGATGTGAGTTAGGACATAGACAGCAGAGTATTCGATGACGTCAAGTTTAAGGAGGGTAGAATATGAAAAGCTGGCCAGTCTTGGAATAGTCAAGTCTAGAAATAACAAAGGCATGGATGAGAGTTTCGGCAGCAAATGAGATGAGATGGGGCAGAGTCAGGCGATGTTACAGAAGTGGAGTTTGGCAGTTTTTGTGATGTTGCAGAAAAGTGATCGGAAGCTCATCTCGGGGTCAAATATGATGCCAAGGTTACAAACAGTCTGGTTCAGCCTCAGACAGGTGCCAGGGAGTGGATGGAGTTTGTAGCTAGGGAACAGAGTTCGTAGTGGAGACCGAAGACAATGACTTCAGTCTTTCCAAAATTTAGTTGGAGGAAATTTCTGCTCATCCAGTACTGGATATCAAACAAGCAGTCAGCCAATTTAGAGACAGTGGAGGGGTAGGGAGATATGTTCATGAGCTAGAGTTGGGTGTCGTCAGTGTACATGTGGAAACTGATGCTGTTTTCGGATGATGTCGCCGAGGGACAATATGTAGATGGGAAACAGGAGGGAGCCAATACCCTTGGGGGACACCAGAGGTAATGGTGTGTGAATGGCAGAGAAGCCATTATGGTGATTCTCTGGCTATGATTAGATGGATAAGAATTGAACCAGTGAGTACAGTTCCACCCAGCTGGACAACAGTGGAGATATGTGGAAGAGGATGGTGTGGTCTACCATGTCAAAGGTTGCTGACAAGTTGAGAAAGACGAGGAAGGATAGTTTACCTTTGTCACAGTCACATAGGATGCCATTTGTGACTTTGATAAGACTTATTTCAGTACTGCAGCATGCCCCCAGCTCTCTGTTCCTCTAACTCTAGCCTCTTGGGTGTTCACTCCACACGTGTTCCACTATTGTTGGCTGACCCTTCAGCCATCTAGGCTCCATCCTCTGGAATTCCCTCCCTAAATCCCTCAGCCTCTCCACCCTCACCACCTTTAAGGCCATCCTTAGAATCCACCTCTTTGACCAAGGTTATAGTCAGCCCACCTAATAACTCCATTTTTTGATTATGCTTTGGAATGTTTTCTATATTAAACACTCTATATAAGTTGTTGCTCTGCATGAGTGGCACTACTGACTGAATTGGTACATAGGAAATAAGACAATATAGTCAAGAGTAGAATATGGTGTTCTACAATGAAATTTGTACTGAAAGCTCTACTAAGAGTTATATGTTAGTGGAATATTCAGAGTATCTTAGTTACAGAAAGTTCCAAGCCTTCATTCACTGCAGCCATCTAGGAATGAAGAATCTTTCATATTCATGAAAACCCATTGTATGTGGCACAAATACTTTAGCACAAATAATATAGGCTGCGTTTGCTGACAACGCAGCCACTAGATGGTGCTGCACTGACACATACACAAATGCAGCCTGTTCAACTAAAACCTCACAGTCAGCGACGTTCAGGCAGCTGCCAGGACTAAAGATGGCGCTGCTCAAATAATCACACAAAGGCAACGTAAACACATGACAGCACACAATGGTCGGAGAGATCGGCTGGCTGGGGAATGGTTGGAGAGATCGGCTGGCTGGGGAATGACCGGAGAGATTGGCTGGCTGGGGAATGGCCGGAGAGAGCGGGCGGGTGGGTGGGGAATGGCTGGAGAGGGTGGGCGGGCGGGGGGGGTGAATGGCCGGAGAGAGCGGGCAGGCGGGCGGGGGGGTGGGGGTGTGTAATGGCCGGAGAGGGAGGGGGGGCAGAATGGCCGGAGAGGGCGGGCAGGCGGGTGGGGGGGTGTAATGGCTGGAGAGAGTGGGAAATCGAGGAGGGGGGGGGGGGGGAATTGCCGGAGAGAGCGGGCGGGGAGGCAGGGGGAGAGCACACCCGCCACCACCAAGGTCTTCAGCTGCTCTCTCCCTGCTTCCCCCACCCCGCTGTCTCCCCGCTTCCCCCCCCCGATGTCTCCCTGCTTCACCACCACCCCCCCCCCGTCTCCCCGCTTCTCCACCCCCATCTCCCCGCTTCTCCCCCCACCCCCCGCTCTCTCCCCGCTTCTCCGCCTGCTCTCTCTCTCGCGTTATGCGATGACATCATCTGGGCATGCGTGTACCAGTCCTAGCAATTTAGGTGATGACGTCATCTGTGCATGTGCCAGCCGGTCATGGCAATGCGGAATGCAGCGCACGCGCAGAGAGCAGGAGCCTGTTTGCACATGTGCGCAGGTTGGCGCAGGTGGATGACGTTCCCGCCGGCTACGTTGTCAAGAATCACTTTGAATAATATATCCTGTATTGACTCACTGTACCATGAACATTGACTAAACAATAGAAATTAAAAGACTTGTATGTTTGCTTAATCAGAATCTAGTCTTGTTGCAACACAAAAGAATCTGTGAGCTGATAAAGTACTGACAATTAACCTTTCACATCAATACTGGAAATGTTAGTTTGTTCATTCCTGAAGAGTACCTGTTCATGCTGTTCTTACTAATACTTAATGCTGTAAGTTGCCACCAGTACATTATTTTACATCATCTGAGTACATCACTAAAGGCTTCCATGATTTGTGGAGCTGTAAATTAGTGGCACCAAGAAAGAAATACTCAGTGAAGTACAAAACATGTGTTAGCGTGCCATTTCAACACTTTATACTATTTCCTGAGTAATTCCTCCTCTGCCATCACTAATTAATCTAACTTCATAGCATATAATTGGAAGCAGTAGCCCCAAAACAGTTGGTGCTCTTTATCCCTCCTCTGCTGCCAACAAAGGCACAGTTCTTAGGATCCACATGCACACACGTGCAGATTAACAGAGCAGAAATTCCCTCAACTTCTCTCTTTACCTGTTGTTAGTTGGTATCTCAGTCCTTCCCCTTCCAATTCTTTGCCCTTTTTGATTTTCCCCAACTATTCCTTTCTTTCTTTTCAGCCTGACTTCTCATTGGAAATTTGTTCTGTTACTTCACTATTGCAAGAGTCTACCCAGCTGCTGCTGCATTCATTTTGAAAGCCATGCCACTTTACAGCAAACAGGCCCTCACTTGGGAGAAGCTAAGAATTCAGTGCAGGAATACTAGACCATCTTATCTACATCTTTCTGAAGTATTAGCATATTAGGGCAGCACAGTGGCGCAGTGGTTAGCACAGCAACCTCACAGCTCCAGCGACCCAGGTTTGGTTCTGGGTACTGCCTGTGTGAAGTTTGCAAGTTCTCCCTGTGACCGCGTGGGTTTCCGCTGGGTGCTCCGGTTTCCTCCCACAGCTAAAGACTTGCAGGTTGATCGGTAAATTGGCCATTGTAAATTGCCCCTAGTATAGGTAGGTGGTATGAGAATTGAGGGAAGGTGGGGATGTAAAGGAATATGGGATTAATGTAAGATTAGTATAAAATGGGTGGTTGTTGGTCAGCACAGACTCGGTGGGCCAAAGGGCCTGTTTCAGTGTTGTATCTCTCTATGCCTCTATTAGCGAGATGCACTACAGCCAACGTTGGGCAAAAGTCAATATATGTGATATCAATTGGATTGAAAGGCGTTGACTCCTGGTCCACATAGATTATGATGTGCAGATGGAAAAGACACGAGAGCAAAGCCTGTTATTCCTGTGCTGAACAACCAGCATCTCCATAAAATTGCCTACATTGGCCTTAATACCTTCACTGACCAATAGTTTCAAGGAGATTCTCAATACAAAGAGGAAAAGCAAGCTGTAACTAAGATGACAGAAGCTGTGGCTGAGGGAGATATGGCTGACTCTTCAGTTACAAGAACAAAGTAATTCAAGCTGCTGCCAGAGCATGATGGAAGACAGTCATGAAAAAAAGTGAACAAAAGAATGGATTTTCCCTTGTGGCTCACTCCCTAATAAACAAAGAACAGTACAGCACAGGAACAGGCCATTTGGCCCTCCAAGCCTGCGGCGAACTTGATGCCTATCTAAACTAAAACCTTCTGCACTTCCAGGGACCATATCCCTCTATTCCCATCCTATTCATGTATTTGTCAAGATGCCTCTTAAACGTCCCTATCGTTCCTGCTTCCACTACCTCCACCGGCTGCAAGTTCCAGGCACTCACCACCCTCTGTGTAAAGAACTTGCCTCGCACCTTAAATCTATGTCCCCTGGTAACTGACTCTTCCACCCTGGGAAAAAGCTTCTGACTATCCACTCAAATGGGAGTAAATCCTGTCCCGAAGAATCCTCTCTAATAATTTCCCTACCACTGACGTAAGGCTCACCGGCCTATAATTTCCTGGATTATCCTTGCTACCCTTCTTAAACAAAGGAACAACATTGGCTATTCTCCAGTCCTCTGGGACCTCACCTGCAGCCAATGAGGATGCAAAGATTTCTGTCAAGGCCCCAGCAATTTCTTCCCTTGCCTCCCTCAGTATTCTGGGGTAGATCCCATCAGGCCCTGGGGACTTATCTACCTTAATGCTTTGCAAGACGCCCAACACCTTTTTGAGAACGACATGACCCAGACTATCTACACTCCCTTCCCTAGACTCATCATCCACTAAGTCCTTCTCTTTGGTGAATACTGATGCAAAGTACTCATTTAGTACCTCGCCCATTTCCTCTGGCTCCACACATAGATTCCCTCCTCTGTCCTTGAGTGGGCCAACCCTTTCCCTGGTTACCCTCTTGCTCTTTATATACGTATAAAAAGCCTTGGAATTCTCCTTAATCCTGTTTGCCAATGATTTTTCATGACCCCTTTTAGCCCTCCTGATTCCTTGCTTAAGTTCCTTCCTACTTTCTTTATATTCTTCAAGGGCTTCGTCTGTTCCCAGCCTTCTGGCCCTTATGAACGCTTCCTTTTTCTTTTTGACTAGGCTCACAATATCCCTCGTTTCCAAGGTTCCCGAAACTTGCCAAACTTATCCTTCTTCCTCACAGGAACATGCCAGTCCTGGATTCTAATCAACTGGCATTTGAAAGACTCCCACATGTCAGATGTTGATTTACCCTCAAACAGCCGCCCCCAATCTAAATTCTTCAGTTCCTGCCTAATATTGTTATAATTAGCCAATTTAGCACCTTCACCCGAGGACTACTCTTATCCTTATCCACAATGTGCCATATAGTCCAGGAACATCTTGAGCTTCATCCCCTGTCTGGGCCAAGATAGCTGATGGTGGTAAGAGTGCTACAGTTGACCTCAGTACTCCTGGACTTATAAGGGGGTTTGGGGAATCAGCCAGGGTTTTCACTGTGAATTACATCCCAGTGACTCCTGCTTGAAAATAAGAAACGGGACTGGGTTCAGAGGTGATGCTTCCCATTATTGAATAGCCTGCGATATCTGGCCTTACTAGTGAAGAACAGCCATTTGAACAAAATTTAGGAGGATGTTTGGCTCATGGGAATGCTACAAATGCAGCTACATTTTGAGATGCTCCTTGCAGATTTGTGAGCATACATAATTGACAAAAGGGGTATTATTAATACCAATGCAAATTCTGCAAAATTGTAAGTAATAGCAGGTTTGTGTAAAATGAATTCATATTGCTGGCAAATTTAGATCTTCACTTTCAGTAGATACATTTTTTGGACTAATCGTAAATGGTGGGAAAATATTTAGGAAAGCCTCATTCAGTTTTGCTTACAAAAAAAATGCCATTCACCATCGTAGCAAATGTTTCTGCTTTGCAAGAAGATGTAATTACTGGTGCTAGTTAGCCCAGACTGTCTGTCCAACTCTTCCCAGTTTTGAAAGATTGGTGTCAGAGAGAGAGGATTTAATTTAGTAATTGCTGTTGCTAGTAGCATCAGGGGTTTGTTTATATTCTCAAAGTCAAGCTTGCTATTTTAAATGGCTTGGTGCCAATTCTACTCATACCCGCGTTTTAAATGAATAAATGAAGGCATTTGTTGCAGTTTTGTGTCAAAGCCATCATATTCTGCTGTTACAATCAGAAAGAATAATCATCCTCAAAGTTGATTAAGTAGAAGACAGAAACTTTTTAGAAAGCTTTGCGTAACAGCTTTATTATTTTTTCCTATGAAGAACTGAGTCCTCTGTGGTATTTTGACACATTTCGGTGGTGCAGAGTGGAGTGCAGCTAAAGGTGACAGTGAAGCTGTGCATAATAGCACTCTCATTCAGTCCGCGAACATGCTGATGCAAGACAAAGAGTCTCTTATAGATTGGAACACAAAAACACTTTTATAACACCAGCAGCCTGAGAGTTCACAATGGATACCCCGACTGGGGCAAGACAGAAATGCTAGCTCAGGTCAGGTCAGCATCTGTAGAGATAATAGACAAGTTAACATTTCAGGTGTGGGCCATTCATAGCTGAATGGTCCAAACCTAAAATTTTAACTTGTTTGTTCTCTATACAGATGCTAACTGACTTGCTGAGGTGTTCCAGCATTTTTTGTTGTTTGTTTGTTTCCAGCATCCAAAGATTTTGACTTTTAGTTTATACTTTGGGCTTAAAGCATCTGGCATTGAGGGCTCCTCTGCAGGTGTTCTTCGAATTGCCACATACATGTGATAGACTGCAGTGATAAGGAGCTATCAGGCATGGCTACCCAGCTGCATGGAATGGATTTTTCCACACTTTCCCTCATAATGTAATTAGCAAAGGTGTTTGGCAATTCCTGTGATGTGACTGCAGAAAACGGTGGTGCTCTCGCTGCCCCTCCTTTTAAAATCAGGCCCTGGAAACTCAGCTTTGAAAGGCTCAACAGCTGACAATGACAAGCGTTGGTCCACTGGGAAATGGGTCCTGCTGCTCGCTCATGTTTTATGTATCACTCAGTGTGCCCTTGTGTTTTCACTATCTAAATCCCCCGTGGTGGTTATACCGTGCTGGTACTTGTACCCCAAGGAGTGAATGATTTACACAGTGTGAACTGTTAACTTCTTGTGAGGCAGTAGGACCTGCCAGTGTTTCCTGTGACACACCTGTAGAAAATGAAGAGGAACATATGTTAGAACGCTAGCTGCATGATGCCCATTGAAATATTAATTACAGGAGAATAATCTGTCATATTCCATTTGTTAGAGAATGCGCTGATGGGGAGTGAGCAAGTGAATAATTATTTTTTATTCTTTCACGGGATGTGAGCGTCGCTGGCTAGGCCAGCATTTATTGCCCATCCCTAATTGACCTTGAGAAGGTGGTGATAAGCAGCCTTCTTGAGCTGCTGTGTAAGATAAGTGAGTAAGACAATGAGGAAGAACATGAAAAGGATGGTACTTTCCCTGAGTTGCACACAGAGGCCTTTGATTTTAGCCTCTCTAACTCCCAATATGGCTTCTGACCAAATGATGTGCAAGGTGGCATCTTGAAATAAATTAAAAGCCTTAATGTAATAGGCCCCAGTCTGCATTCCTTGTCTTCTGCTAGGTGACATGTGACCTGCAACGAGATTCAAGAGTTTAGAAATGGCTGGAACACAATGGAAGTAATTTATCTGTGATGATTTAAAACAGCTGATGAATTGCCCACATACCAGACACCCTGCCCGTTAAGAGAGAGAGCAAATACAGCCCGGAAGATGGCCATATTCCTCTGAGCCCTTTAGTGGATTTCAGGATGCTACCTTGCACTCATTGGATCAGAGACTATAAAGGAAATAAATATGTGGTACTTCCAAAAACATCCTGCCCTTTACACTGTTGCTGCTGCAGGTGTTTAAATTCCATCCTGTAGTAGGGTTGGACATTCCTCTCCCCAAAAATGAGCTCCCAATAACAAGTATTATTCACTGATATGGGGGAGTGGAAATCATTCCTTATTTTGTATTATTACACAAAGACAAATTGTGCTGATTGAATTAAGTGAGTCCATTTGAGTCCATGGTTGCTCTGTATATCCATTTATTGTGTGAGGAGTAACATGGCTTCATGATTCACATCAAGCCTCGTTCTACCAAATGTTTTCTCAATGTATCTTTGAAAAGACAAGAGGTGCAAGTGGGGGCATGTGCGAAATTCTCAAACCTCCAGTTCAGATTACAATGGGCTTTTTATTGTTAAACCCGTGTTATGCTATTGTGTGCTTAGATATTGAGCAGCAAGGGCACACCCCTAAATGTGAGATGCGCATACGGCTTTACCTGAGGGGATAGTATGGCAGCAACCAAAACTTGCAATAATTTCAAGTGTACCTGAACAAGCAGCTGAGACTTGGTTTAACATTTCAGCAGAAAGATTGCACCTCCAACAATGCAGCACTCCCTCAGTACTGAACTGACACTTCTTGTGTGATGCTTAGTCCACCTCCACCATTAATACTGGAGCTGGAAGGCGCTTTACCAATTGTTAGCCTACACATTGCTCAAATTCTAAGATTAATTTAAACTGTCAGGATGGAAGCCTTTGGGCAGATTAAGAGAACTGGAAAGTTCAACCTTTTAAAATCTCCTAAGCAGCATCAGATCTCATCCTTATCCACCCAGATTTTCAAAGAACAGAAATGTAAAAGTTATTTAAAAAGGTATCGATCTCTGTTTGCAGTTTGAAATGAGATGGTTCATCCAACTGAAGTGTGTGTGTGTGCATGTGTATATACATGCTGAGGATTTCCATGATTACCTATAGCTGCAGACACAGTTGTTGGTGTATAACTCACTTGAATGCTCTTTGATGTTTTGCTGACATTCTGAATTAATAAGGGTGGCCTCAAGCCTATATAAATACTTATTGACTTAGGTAGAAATTAATTGCATAGATTTAAACGGATTTGTGAGAATAAATTTAAACTAGAGCAATGGAACAGCAATAGAACAGACAGAAGCGCATTCTAAAATCATGCACCACATGAAGTGGATCTTAATGAGGCTGAAAAATTATGCCTCAAACAAACTTTGGATTGCTGTACATATAAATATGATTCAGACATATGTACTGTAAATTATACATCTTCTGGAACGCCTATTTGTTTAATATTACAGTCAACAATAACTGATATGTTAGGCGACCCACCATCATGTCCTCCATAACACTGTCCCCAAAAGCCACACTAATCTATTTGTAATACCCAAGAGAGCACTGCTGAGACACCACTGAATCTTTCATTTTAATATTCAGTAAATGAATATGAATACATGCTACAACATCTGCAAACTTCACACATATCTAAATGCATATTTTTATGTTGCACTTCCAAGTAATTTTTATTGCAGCAATACAAGACACAGTACAATTTCAGTATAAACTGACGGAGCTTCCATTGGTTTAGCATTTTTCAACAATGTGACACCACTTACACTTTAAAGCTGTTTTTAACATTAAAGTTTAAGGAGATTCAGAAGACAACATGCATATTTTTAAGTTTCTAATGATAGAAAATAACTATCCTGGCCATTCTTTGCTAACTTTAAAAATTATAACCCAATAATCTGTTTATCTGTTAACAATGCCAGTAGGGAGTTCTGTTTTTTTTCTGATTCAGTTCCGCATTGTTCACTTGTAGTCAAAGAATCTCAAGGGAAGAATGATAATATGATAGAATTTTATATTGATTTTGCAAGTGATTTAATTAAGTCCAAAACTAGGATCTTAAATCTAAACAAAGCAAACCACATAGGTATGAGGGGATGTTGGCCAAGGTGGATTGGGAAACTGCATTAAAAGATATGATGGTAGACAAGTAATAACTAGCTTTTAAAGAATTAATACATAATTTGCAACAAATGTACATTCCTTTGAGACACAAAAACCCCACAGATCTAACCATGACTAACAAGAGGGGTTAAAGACAGTATTAGATCAAAAGAAGAGGCTTATAATGCTGCCAAAATGAGTAGTAATTCTGAGGATTGGGAGGAATTTAGAATTCAGCGAAGGCGATCCAAGAGATTGATAAGGAAAGAGAAAACAGAATATGTGAGTAGACTAGCAAGAGACATAAAAACAGATTGTAAATGTTTCTATAGATATGTAAATAGGAAAAGATTAGAGAAAGTAAACGTGGGCCCATTACAGGCAGAAACAGGTGAAATTATAATAGAACCATAGAAAAGTTACAGCAGAGAAAGAGGACATTCAGCCCATCATGTCTGCGCCAGCTGAAAAAACTAGCCGCCCAATCTAATCCCACCTTCCAGCATCTGGTCAGTAGCCTTGCAGGTTACAGCACTTCAGGTGCAGGTCCAGGTACCTTTTAAATGAGTTGAGGGTTTCTGCCTCCACCACTGATCCGGGCAGTGAATTCCAGACACCCACCACCTTCTGGATGAAAAAGGATTTCCTCGTGTCCCCTCTAATTATCCTACCAATCATCTTAAATCTGTGCCCCCTGGTAGTTGATCTCTCCGCTAGGGGATACAGGTCCTTCCTTCTATCTAGGCACCTCATAATTTTGTACAGCTCAATTAAGTCAACTTCCTCAGTTCTAAGGAAAACAACCCTAGCCTATCCAATCTTTCCTCATAGCTGCAATGTTCAAGCCCTGGCAACATTCTTGTAAATCTCCTCTGTACTCTCTCCAGAGCAATTATATCCTTTCTGCAATGTGGTGACCAGAACTGTATGCAATACTCCAGCTGTGGCCTAACCAGCGTTTTATATAGTTCCAGCATTACATCCCTGCTTTTGTATTCTATACATTGGCCAATAAAGGAAAGCATTCCATATGCCTTCTTCACCACTTTATCTACCTGTCTTGCCGTCTTCTTAACATTAAAGTTTAAGGAGATTCAGAAGACAACATGCATATTTTTAAGTTTCTAATGATAGAAAATAATTATCCTGGCCATTCTTTGCTAACTTTAAAAGTGGCCATGCACTCCAAGGTCTCTCACTTCCTCTACCCCTTTTAATATCCTCCTGTTTATTGTGCATTCCCTTGCTTAGTTTGCCCTCCCCAAATGCATTGCCTCACACTTCACCGTATTGAATTCCATTTGCCCCTTTTCCACCCACTCAACCAAACCATTGCGATCATTCTGAAGTCTACAGCTATTCTCTTCATTATCAACTGCACGGCCAACTTTTGTGTCATCTGCAAATTTCCCAATCATGCCTCCCACATTTAAGTCCAAATCATTGATATATACCACAAACAGCAAGGGACCCAACACTGAGCCCTCTGGAATGCCACTGGAAACCACCTTCCATTCGCAAAAACATCCGTGACCATTACCCTTTGTTTCCTGTCATTGAGCCAATTTTGGGCAATAAATAAATGACAGAGACACTAAACAAATACTTCACATCTATCACCACAGTATCGCAGAATCACAGAATTGTTACAGCACAGAAGGAGGCCATTCGGCCCATTGTGTCTGCACCGGCTCTCGGAAAGAGCAGTTAGTGCCACTCCCCACCTTCTCCCCATAACCCTGCACATTCTTCCTTTTCATATAACAGTCTAATTCCTTTTGACTGCTTCAATTGCACCTACCTCTACCACACTGTCAGGCAGCGCATTCCAGACCTTTCACTCGCTGCGTGAAAAAATTGTTCCTCATGTCACTTTTGCTTCTTTTACCCATTACTTTAAATTCGTGCCCTCACGTTCTCGATCCTTTCACAGGTGGGAACAGCTTCTCCCTGTCTACTCTGTCCAGACTCCCTGTCTACTCTGTCCAGACCCAAAAAACACAAAAGACACAAAGATTCTGAAAATAATGGGGAACCAAGGGTCTAGCAAGAATGAAAAACTTTAAGACATCAGTATAAGTAAAGAATAGTACTGGAGAAATTAATGGGACTCAGGGGCTACAAATCCCCTGGACCTGACGACCTGCATCTGAGGATTTTAAAAAGAGGTAGCTGCAGAGATAGTGGAGGCATTGTTTTTGATCTTTCAGAATTCCTCAGATTGTAGAACAGTTTCCAAGGATTGGAAGGTAGCAAACATAACCCTGCTATTTAAGAAAGGAGGAAGAGGGAAAATGGGGAGTTAACCCAACATCTGTAGTCAACAAAATGCGAGAATCTATTATTAGGGATGTGGTAACAGGGCACTTGGCAAATCAAAAATATGATTAAGCAGAGTTAACACAGGTTTATGAAAGGAAAATCGTGTTTGACAAATCTGTAAGAGATTTTTGAGGATGTAACTAGTAGGATGGATAAGGGGGAAACCAATGGATGTAATGTATTTGGATTTTCAAAAAGCATTTGATAAGTTGCACAAGAGGTTATTACACAAAAGTAGGACTCATAGGATTGGGAATAATATATTAGCATGGACTGAGGATTGGTTAATGAACAGAAAACAGAGTGTAGGAGTAAAAGGGACATTTTCAGGATACCACAAGGATCAGGACTTGGACATCAGTTATTTACAATCTATTATAATGACTTGGAGGGGACTGAGTGTAACGTATTCAAGTTTGCTGACGGTACAAAGTTAGGTGGAAAAGTAAGTGGGGAGGAGAATACAAAGAGTCTGTGGAGGGAAATGACAGGTTAGGTGAATTGACAAGAACATGGTAGATGGAATACAATGTGGCAAAGTGAAAAGTTATTCACTTTGTCAGGTAAATAAAAAAGTGGAATTTTTTTGAATGGTGAGAGACTGGGAAATGTTTACATTCAGAGGGACCTGGGTGTCCCTGAACATGAATCACTGAAAGTTAACATGCATGCATAGCAAGCAGTTCGGAAACAAAATGGTATGTTAGCTTCAGTTACTAAAGGATTGGAGTAAAAGAGTAAAAAAATCCTTACTGCAATTATACAGGACACTGATGAGGCCACACCTGGAGTATGGTGTGCAGCTTTGGTCTCCTTACCTAAGGAAGGACATACTTGATCTCGAGGGAGTGCAACAAAGATTCACTAGATTGATTTCTGGGTTGAGGGGATTGTCCAATGAGGAGAGATTGAGTAGACTAGGCCTACATTCCCTGGAGTTTAGAAGATTGAGAGGTGATCAAATGGAAACTTATAAGTTTGTGAAGGGGCTTGATAGGGTAGATGCTGAAAAAATGTTCCCTCTGGTTGGGGAATCTGGAACACACAGTCACAGTCTCAGAAGATCGGGGGTGGGGTCAGCCATTTAGGACTGAGAGTGAAGACAGAAATGTCTTCACTCAGCCATTGAGTATAATCAAGACAGAGGTCAATAGATTTTTGGGTACAAGGGGAATTAAGAGATATGGGGATAATGCAGGAAGGTGGAGTTGAGACAGAAGATCAGTCATGATCTATTGAATGGCAGAACAGACTCGAAGGGCAAAATGGCCTACTCCAGCTCCTATTTCTTATGTTTTTATGTTCAAAGCCAATAGTGTTATTGAAAATTTATTGAGAACAAACTTTTGGGGGTGAAAGGCAAATGCTTAATGTAATTTTATTGCGGGTGGGAAAGGGACGTTAGGATTTTATTTGATACATTTGGGGGGGAGGGGTTTATCTTTAAAAATTTAAATTTGTCGGCAGGGCTGACTGCCCATTAAAAATGGCACCAGTGTCTCTGCACAGGTAGCTGACGCCTTTGCCGGCACCGGACAGCCCGCCCCCTGCACGTATGGGGAAGAGGGGGTGGGAGCAGGCCACCCTGGCTATTTATATAAACTGCTGCATGGGAGATTGGTGGTGGGCTCTTTATACTTTATATCCAGCCCCTGGTGGGGAATTCAAGCACAAACTGCACAGTGTTGGGAACATGAGGCTGAATCTTCCTGACCCTGTGATGGTGGGCTTAGAGGTGGGGAAGTGGGCAGGAAAATAGTAGGTAACCGTGTTTGAAGGGCTCCCCAACACATTTCCGCCGGCAAGGAAGTTCCCAGGGGTGACCTGGGAAACGGATTGGCTGCCTGCACCATAGAGGCGGGCAGCCAATTTATATATTTAAGGCCCCAATTAGGTGCTACTTAGAGGGCTCGCCGGCATTTTGGCAGTGGTTGAATGACTGCCAGCTGCATGTGGAGAGCACCAGCTTCTTAGAGGCAGCCTCCCTGCGTCAGCCAAGGGGCCCATCGGAGCCGAAGGATCCATTCAATGAGGAAGGTGCCATACTAATTAACAACCATAACTGCAGCAGGGCCCCTTACTGTGGGGGACCTTCCCCATCCTATCCAATGGTGCAAACCCTTTTAGTCTTTCTTGTATCCCCTATTTGTGGTCGACGACCAGGAATGGAGTCACCTTTGCGCCTCCCAACATACTTCAGCATCGCCCACCTGTGACCGTGGGTCTGCCGATCTTTCAGTGCTGAAAAGCCGCTTATTGGCTCTCCAGACTCAGGAGCCGCCCACTCCCCCAACCCCCCCTCCCCTCCATGGACAGCAAGTGTGGAGATATCCAATTAAGAGCCGCCTTTGGGAAAATAGCTTTGCCAGTCTGGCTATGGCAAGTGTGGGCTCTGGACTCCTTTTTGGTCCTGACATTGAGGTCCTGAGGCCCACAGGAAAATCCTGGCCACACACAAATCCACGCCCACACACATAAATACAATGAACAATATTTTAGCAAATGGTTAAAATACATCGAAGGGCAGACACAATGGGCTGAAATTTACAGCCCCCCCGATGTCGGGGGTCATGGCGGGGGCTGGGGGTGCGGGTGGGAAGGAAAATGCCTCCGGCAGAGGCCCACCATGGACCTCGATGCCGGGAAGGCCCAGCCCGATATTGCCGGCAGCGGCATGGCCTCGCAGCGGCCCCCCTGCAGCTTGGCAACGGGAGCCAGATTTGAATATGTTAATCCATTTACCTTGTCGCACCCACATTCCGTCCCGGAGTGATATTGGTACTAGTGGCTGGCACCTGTTTCGGGATCTGAGGCGGAACACTGATGGCGAGGGGGAGCAGGTAAGTTTTTCAGTGCGGTGGGGGAGGGGGAGCAGGGTCAAACTCATCTGATTGGTGTTGGGAGTGATGGGAAGGGTTACAGTACACAGTTTATGAACTTTGGTGGGGGGGGAAGGTCAGGTGGACACGGGGAAGTGTTTTGGGTGGGGGAAAGGTCAAGTAATTAATTCTGTGGTTATTGGGGTTGGGAGATGGGCAGTTTAAATGGATCAACATTTTTTTATTGCATTTAACTTAAAAAATTTAAATTGAATGGAAGGGCTCGAAGCCCTTTAAAAATGGCGTCAGCGCCTGCGCAAAGGCTGCTGTTGCCATTGTCGGGGACGGAGAGCCCGCTGTTCCACGTCATCGGGGTGGGCGGTCCAGCCTGGCTATTTAAATGAGCTGCTGCGCTGAATATCGTGCAGGCGGACCGCCATTGTTTACGTCGGCGGCAGCACCATAAATTTCAGCCCTATCTGTGAGAAGAAAAGATTTAGGTTAACATTTCAGCTGTAACCCATCAGAGGTGAATGCCGAAATACAGGCATACATTTGCACAAGGTATGGGGAATGAAATAACAATTGCAAAAGAAGTAGTGAATGGATTAAATGACCTGCAAATTGTTTAAAAGAAAAGAAACTGTTGGATGATATAAAAGATCCATCTTTGTGAAGCAGTGGGAAGTCTTTAAAAGAGCATGCAAATTGATAAGGTGATGAAACAGAATGGGATGCCTACACAAGTGAAAGGTTTGAGTTGCATTTTGGTAAGTCCAGTGATAAGATCATTGCATTCCACTTGCTGGCAGGTACATGATCTTCTTTATATGTTTCATAATGTATATCTAAAATGCAAATTTGTGCTGCAGCAACATATCCTACAGAACACAGTAGAAATATATTCTGAAACTCCAGTAGTATACTCTTCAATTTTTGAAATAATTCCACCTTACAGATAAATCCATCAATAAATCAGTTCATAATGAAAATTATTTCTACTTGTTGTAATTCCTATACTACATTTTTGTTTTTCTTCCTAGTTTTCCACTACTTTTTCCTCTCCTGTCTTCTGAAGACAGTAACAGCTTATTATGATTTATTGCTATAGTGTATTACTTGAGTCAGTGTTCATTTACGAGCCTAAATAAGAAGTGTGGGCCGGTTAGTCAAGTGTGGGGAACATGACAGCCCAATCCTGTGTTCATCTAGGGTCCTTACTGTTATTTTTTGGCTTTCTATAGAACCATCATTAAGAACTGCATCAGGCAGGAGCAGGATCAGTGATGATTTGATTAGGTAGGTGCAGGGACAACAGAGGTTCAGTTCAGGTAGAGTCCACTGCAGCAGGTTATTTTGGCAGGAATTGTTTCAGCCAATTTAAAGCTAAGTACAAACTTAACATTATTGAAAGGAAGCCTTTAAAGCAGGGTTATCCAATCTTTTTGCGTGGGGGCCACATTACAATTTTTGTCTTACATAGGGGGCCAGTGAGACAATTTCAGAATGTTAAAGGCATTAAAAATGTATCTTACTATGCATCAAAACAGCAACAAATGTGCATTTTTGCAAAGAAGCTTTAAATGAAAAGATTAATGTACTTTCTCATCACTATGTTGGACACTGATTTAGTGAGATACCTGCCATTTTTTGCTTGCACAAGTAGTCAATATTTGCCCGCACACTTGCAGTGATGCGGAGTATTCCGGATAGATGTCCATCTGTCAGGAGTGATCTTGATCAGTCTCTCTCCCTCTCTCTGTCTCTCTCTCTCTCTTTCTCTCTCTCTCTCTTTCTCTCTCTCTCTCCCTGTGTCCCCCCTCTCTGTGTTGTCCTCACTCTCAGTGTCCCCCCTCTCTGTCCCCCTCTCTCTCTCTGCCCCCTCTCTTTCTCTCTCTGTCCCCCTCTCTCTCTGTCCTCTCTCTGTCCCCCCCCTCTGTCTCTCCTTCTCTCCCCTCTCTGTTTGTCCTCTCTCTGTCCCCCTCTCACTCTCTCTGCTCATTCTCTGTCTGCCCACTCCCTCTCTGCCCCCTTCCTTTTTCTCTGTCCCCTCCCTTTCTCTCTGTCCCCCCCCTCACTGTCTCTCTCACCCTCTCTACCTCTTCACTCCCTCTCTGTCTCTCTGACAGTTACAGAGAGCAGGAGCGCTCAACACAGCAGCTTTGTGGCTGTCAGTTTTTTTTTAAAACATCGCGCTGTCAGTTTCACAGCTGACAGGTGCTGAGAGTGGGAGCAGTGGTTTCCCAACTTCAGACAGATTCACGGTTTTCTGGCCGGTTCTGAATTTTTTTTAAAAAGGCAGCCGGAAAACACTAAACTTTAGCAACCATACCTTTGGTCCCTTCATCTAAGTCATTTATATAAATTGTAAAAAGTTGAGGCCCCAGCACTGATCCCTGTGGCACACCACTTATTACATCTTGCCAACCAGAAAATGACCCATTTATGCCTACTCTCTGTTTCCTGTTAGCTAGCCATTCTTCTATCCATGCCAATATGTTACCCCCCCTACACCATGTGCTTTTATTTTCCACAATAACCTTTGATGTAGCACCTTATCAAATGCCTTCTGAAAATCTAAGTATCCGCAGCACATGTTACTTCTTCAAAGAATTCCAATAAATTGGTTAAACGTGATTTCCGTTTCACAAAACCATGTTGACTCTCCCTGATTACTTTGAATTTTTCTAAGTGCCCTGCTATAATGTCTTTATTAATAGCTTCCAACATTTTCCCTATGACAGATGTTAGGCTAACTGGCCTGTAGTTTTCAACTTTCTGTCTCCCTTTTTGAATAAAGGAGTTACAGTGGCTATTTTCCAATTTAATGGACCCTTCCCCGAATCTTGGAGAATTTTGGAGAATTAAAACCAATGCATCAACTATCTCACTAGCCACTTCTTTTAAGACCCCAGGATGAAGTCCATCAGGACCTGGGGACTTGTCAGCCCGCGGCTCCAACAATTTGCTCAGTACCACTTCCCTGGTGATTGTAATTTTCTTGAGTTCCTCCCTCCCTTCCATTTCCTGATTTACAGCTATTTCTGAGATGTTACTTGTCTCCTCTATGGTGAAGTCCGATGCAAAATACCTGTTTAATTCATCTGCCATCGCCTTATTTTCCATTATTAATTCCCCAGACTCACTTTTTTTTATATCCTGTTAAACCTTCTGACTTGCCACCCATCTTTACATCATTATATGCTTTTCCTTTAAGTTTGATATTATCTTTAACTTTTTTAGTTAACCAGGGTTGGTGGGTCCTCCCCTTGGAATTTTTCTTTTTTGTTGGAATGTATCTATTCTGTGTTTTCTGAAATATCCCCTTAAATGTCTGCCACTGCATCTCTATTTACCTATCCCTTAACCTAATTTGCCAGTTCACTTTAGCTAGCTCTGCTTTCACGCCGTCAGAATTACCCTTATGAAGTTTAAAATACTAGTCTTGGACCCATTCTTCTCTCCCTTAAACTGAATGTAAAATTCAATCATATTATGATCGCTGCTGCCTCAGTGTGCCTTCACTATGAGGTCATTAATTAATCCTATCTCGTTGCACAATACCAAGGCTAGTAAAGCCTGCTCTCTGGTTGGCTCCAGAACGTGCTGTTCTAAGAAATTGTCCTGAAAACATTCTGTGAACTCCTAATCGAGGTTCCTTTGACCATCTGATTTTTCCAGTCTATATGTAGGTTACAATTCCCCATGATTATCACGGGACCTTTATGACAAGCTCCCATTATTTCTTCCTTTATACCCCACTGTACCGTGTGGGGTTACTGTTAGGGGGCCTGTACACCACTCCCACAATGAACTCTTGCCTTTATCATTTCTCATCTCGACCTAAACCACTTCTACATCCTGGTTTCCTGAACTTTAGGTCATCCCTCTCTATTGTGCTAATACCATCATTATTTGATAGAGCCACCTCTCCACCTTTTCCTAGCTTCCTGTCCTTCCTAAATGTCATGTATCCTTCAATATTCAGGTCCCAATCAATGTCATCCTGCCGCCATGTCTCTGTAATGGCTATCAGATTGTACTTATTTCTATTTGCGCTATCATCTGTTTTGTTTTGAATGCTATGTGTATTCAGATACAGAGCCTTTAGTTGTATCCTTTTATTATTTTTGTAACCTCTAACCTTATCTGCTGATTTAGATTTGTATTCTCTGTCCCTTCCTGTCATGGTCTTTTTTACATTTTGCATATTAATAACTTTCTCTCTTGCCTTGTCTCTACTCTTTGATTTACCACATCTTCCCAAATTTGATCCCTTGCCCCCCACTATTTGGTTTAGTTTAAAACCCTCTCTACTTCCCTAGTTATGCGACTTGCTAGAACACTGGTCCGAGCATGGTTCAGGTGTAGACGGTTCCAACGGTACAGCCCCCACTTTTCCCAGTACTGGTGCCAGTGCCCCACGAACCGGAACCCTCTTCTATCACACCAGTCTTTGAGCCACATATTAATTTCTCTAATCTTATTTGCCCTACTCTAATTTGCATGTGGCTCAGGTAATAATCCAGAGATTATTACCTTTTGAGTTTTAGCTTCTTAATTTGGTGCCCAGCTCCTCATACTGATTATGTAGATCTCTTTCCTTGTCCTGCCTATGTCATTGGTACCCACTTGGACCACAACAACTGGATCCTCCCCCTTCCTCTGTAAGTTCCCCTCCAGCTCTGAGCAGATGTCCCGAACCCTGGCACCGGGCAGACAACACAATAAAGATGGCAAGGTAGGTGATGTATTGCAGCTGCAAAATGTGGGAGCTGGAGGACACCAGTGTGATTCACGGCATATATGTCTGCAGTAAATGTTTGCAGCTCGAAGAGCTTCGGCTTAGAGTCAGTGAGCTGGGGGATGAGCTACAAACACTGTGATGCACCAGTTACCTGGATGCTTTGTTCCAGAAGGCAGTCACAACCCATAGGATAGGGTCTTCTGAGTTGGTCAGTGGTCAGACACAGGGGTGTGTGACTGCGAGTGGGGCTCTTGGCCACAGAGAACTGTGTCTATCCCCCTGCCTATGCTGTCCCCTATGACCACTACATTCCTATTAACTCCCCCCACTTGAATGGCTTCCTGCACCATGGTGCCATGGTCAGTTTGCTCATCTACCCTGCAGCCCTCACTCTCGTCCGTACAAGCTGAAAGAACCTCAAACCTGTTTGACAATTGCAAGGGCTGAGGCTCCTCTACTTCTGCCTTCTCAGTCTCCTTACCTGCCTCACTCGCAGTCAACTTCAAGAACAAAATGAAACTGGGAATTCAAGTGCAGCAAATAAGAGTTAATGGATTTTAGGATCTCCAGTGACTTTCTGTGCAAAACTGAAGCATTTTTGAAAATTCAATGAATTCTGCCACAACTACTGAGCACAATCACATTCAAAAAGAAAACTCTGAAAATAACAGAAGCTTTTAAAAATAGGGCCATTTAATTATAGCGGAGGGTTAGAACTTTACCAAAAACGTTGGCCCCAGAAATTGCTGGAGCAGGGCATTGCATGATATGCCTCAATAATTAGATGTTTTCCTCACCCTTCAGCTTGCAAAATGTTTATACCACAAATATTTGGAAATGTGAGCAGATATCGGTGCAGTGAGGGCAACAGGGCACCTGGGACTTTGCTGAACAAGGGGACAAACAGATAGCAGAATGACAGAGAAGGAATTAGGGTGAGTTAGAGTCAAATTAAGTGCAGCAAGGGAAAGAAAGATTGGATTAAGAGAGAGGGGAAAAAGGCAGAAAAGTAAAAACATTAAAAAATTTACAGTGTAACATTTTTAAAATCTCTAAGAACAATTCACGACATGAAGGAATGAGATTGAAGAGTTTAAATTGTTCTTTTTCTGGGCCAAGAGGTTGATTGGCATTACATTAACATTTATCTTATAAAAGGGTACTTACATTGTCAATTACTGGCCCTAACTTTCTGTGGCTTAAGAGAGAGAAAAAATAGACAGAAAGGAAGCAATACTTCTTTTTTTAATTCAATTTTTAAAATCTCTTTGAACAATTTACTATCTTCAGAAATGATATTCCACAGTTTCATTGTTCCCTTTTTGTGCCAGAGAGGTTGCATGGCATTGCAGGAATCTTGTTCTTAAAAGGGTCCTTACACTGCCCAACTCTAAGAACTGGATTTTTAACCTCCCCAGGGACGGGAACAAAGGCAGGCAGGTGCAGAATTTCATGCCGCCAGCCTGTGTGCTGGTTTCCTGACTCCATCCCGCCTTTTTCCTAGAGGCAGGATGGGGGTGGGGGTCAGCAGGGCTACCTGCCTGCAAGTGGCGGGTAGCCAATTGACCCACTTAAAGGAATATTAAGGCTGTTAATAGAGGCTGACTGGGATTTTCCGGACGGCCTCCAGGTCCCCCAAGGCGGCAGAGGACAGTACAGCTGCCTGGAGGAAGCCTCCTGGTGGCAGACTGGGGGCCAGTGCTCCAGGCCGGCTGAAAGGCCCCCCCCATCCTTCACCAGCCTGTGTACAGCAGCAGATGCAGGTTGCTGTGTGGAGAGGCTCCATCCCTACAGTGGTTGCCCGGCAGCGAAGGTCATTTCTTATTTTACATGTGAAAACGGTGGAGACAGCGCACCTCCATTTTGGGGCACCCTCTCTCTCACTTACATGTAAGAGCTCAGTTTGGGTTCTGCCAGGGTCAAACATGGACAAAAGAGCTGAACTGAGGTGAGAGTGACTTTCCTTGACATCAAGGCAGCATTTGACTGAGTATGGCATTAAGGAGCCCTAGCAAAAATGGAGCCAATGGGAACCAGGGGGTGAAACTCTCTGCTGGTTGGAGTCGTATTCTAGCACAAAGGAAGATGGTTGTAGTTGTTGAAGGTCAATCATCTCAGTTTCAGGACATCACAGCAGGAGTTCCTCAGGGTAGTGTCCTAGGCCCAACCATCTTCAACTGCTTCATCAAATGACCTTCCTTCAATCACAAGATCAGAAGTGGGGATATTCGCTGATGATTGCACAATGTTCAGCACCATTCTTGGGATTACACCCTGTGCCACATGCCAGTGAGGCTAGAAATAGGAAGATAGTGCAGCTAAACATGTGGCTGAACAGCTGGTGTAGGAGGGAGGGTTTCAGATATCTGGATCATTGGGACAGGTGGGACCTGTACAAGAAGGACGGGTTGCATCTAAACTGGAGGGGCACAAATATCCTGGCTGCGAGGTTTGCTAGCGTCACTTGGGAGGGTTTAAACTAGTGTGGCAGGGGGGTGGGAACCAGAGCAGTAGGACAGCAGGTGAAATAAATGAGGGGGAACTAGTGAATAAGGACAGTAAGACGAAGAGGAAGAGCAGGCAGGGAGATGTTGCGGAGCACAGTGGGACTGGTGGTCTGAAGTGCATTTGTTTCAATGCGAGAAGTATAACAGGTAAGGCAGATGAACTTAGAGCTTGGATTTGTACTTGGAACTATGATGTTGTTGCGATTAAAGAGACTTGGTTGAGGGAAGGACAGGATTGGCAGCTAAATGTTCCAGGATTTAGAAGCTTCAGGCAGGATAGAGGGGGATGTAAAAGGGGTGAGGGAGTTGCATTACTGGTTAAGAAGAATATCACAGCTGTACTGCAGGAGGACACCTCGGAGGGTCATGCAGCGAGGCAATATGGCTGGAGCTCAGGAATAGGAAGGGTGCAGTCACGATGTTGGGGGTTTACTACAGGCCTCCCAACAGCCAGCGGGAGGTAGAGAAGCAGATATGTAGACAGATTTTGTAAAGGTAACAAGGTTGTAGTGGTGGGTGATTTTAACTTTCCCTATATTGACTGGGACTCACTTAGTGCTAGAGGCTTGGATGGGGCAGAATTTGTAAGGAGCATCCAGGAGGGCTTCTTGAAACAATATGTAGATAGTCCAACTAGGGATGGGGCCGTACTGGACCTGGTATTGGGGAATGAGCCCGGCCAGGTGGTCGAAGTTTCAGTAGGGGAGCATTTCGGGAACAGTGACCATAACTCCGTA